>NC_091094.1:14963076-15267115 GCF_024713975.1 Paralichthys olivaceus
TCGCCAGTTGTGTAAGCCTCGCGGGGTCTCAAGGTAAATTTGAGACAAGCTGAAAATGTATCTTTTTTTCCACTGTCTAGCTCACTGCACACTGTTACACACACACACACACACACCCAGGTCGCGCACACACACACACACACACTCGAGCACAAGCACAAAAACGCATACGCCATCCCGGCCTCCTCCAGTATGTGTGGGTGGGGGGAAGGAAGGTGGGGGAAACTAATATTTCTCATGAGAGAGATTGATGTGATCTGTTCAGCACTTCATTGTTTGAGGACGATTTGAGCGAACAGCCTGTTCTCAGCAGACCTGCCCGTTGACGCGTGTGTGTGTGTGAGAGAGAGAGAGTCAACAGCAGACCACAAGCATTAAGGAAAGAAATTGCTCTATTATTTTAGCGACTGCAACAAATCAGTTGGTTCACCTTTGTCCCTCTCAATTGTTGGAGCGAACATGGACAAACTCAAGCAGCACACACGGGACTGGCTGCTTGTTCGTGCGCTGCATGAAGCCCAGCCGAGTGACTAGACCCTTTCACATCCACAGATAAAGGGATGAAGGGTAATAAAATGTGTATACTTTATTCACTAATACACTTGAGCTGTCCTTTCATGCTGCTTACCCAAACTATCTTTGTGGAAAAAAAGCAGCTCGCTCACACTCACAATGCATTATCAGACTGTCTAAATATATGAAAAAAACTTTACTCAAAGAGTTATTGAAGTGTTTACTTAGAGTACTGGTATTATAATGGACGCCGTCTATGAATTGTCGCAAAACACGCAAGCAATACTTTTGAGAACATCATTGTTGTAGCGCAGTGTCCCATGAGGCTTTAGAGCTTAAATTTATCCTGACACTGCTTCTGTCATGTCTTATTCTCAAAATGCTCTTTTTCAAATAAACAACACTATGTAGAGCATCTTATAGTATGAGTGTTTAAAAGGAGTATTAGAGAACACATAATTATTAGAGCTCAGCATGCAGAACCTGCCGTAGTACAAACGGCAGTGTTGTAAAGTAGTGCAAGGCTTAGGGAATAAATAATAGTGCAACAATAATCACGTCAGTTTTACGAGTGTTAGGGAGATCAGAGTCTGGAGTACGTTTCTCATCAGGACTCAATCTGTAGATGAGAGAGGTCTGGACATAAAACAAAGCAAAACTGAGAGTTGAGTGAATGAGAGTTTTTTGTAGCCAGCGGAGAACCAGTGTTTCAGTGTCAAAGGTCGACCATGATGAATGGTGAAGCTCTGTTTGTAACAATTGATATGTATCAGGAATAGGTTTATTATCCTGAGCTTCCTCAGTCACTGCAAGAAAAGAAACCCAGGAGAGGTTTTCCTCGAGGGCCAGCTGACAGGTTAACAGGTTCAACTCATAGACTGTATATAAAGATGGACAATGTGTCTCCACTTCCTCCTGTTGTGTAAAAATGAAGCTAAAATATCCTGCATATAGGTGACGCCATCTTGCTTTTTTGACATAATTTGAAGCCATAGTCTGTGCAAGTCTGTCTCCCAAAGATACACGTGTTCGACCCCTCTCACATGTCGTTCGTGCTTTTTCACCCTGTCTTTATTGCATCAAATAACTAATGAACACTTACATGATTAAAAACTACCAAAAAAGACATTCTTTGAAAAACAATTATTTGTCGTGTACTTTGACTTTTTAGTTTGGCCCATGTCCCATGAATTAACATGGAGGAGGCATGGTTCATGACCAGCCAGCCAACAGAGGGCGATCAAGAGGATTTCGCTTGACTTTTGGGGAGCAGTATTATCTTCCATTTTCATATAGATTGATGAAGAGAAAAGGACAGAGAGAGAGGGAGGGAAAGAGGGAGAGCAAGAGAGAGTGAGAGAGCGAGAGAGAGAGCGAGAGAGAGTGAGAGAGAGTGAGAGAGGCTAGCAGGACAGGTCATGACTGTGTAAACCGTGGAGCGGTCACACTCGCACCAACTTCAGCAAACGTTCCCCTTTTGGCATCTCATTAATTTCAGGTGACAAGATGCAAATGACAAATTTATTTCCAGCGACATTTTGTCTCAAGCTACAAATCCAGAGCTCAGACATTACAATTATTAAACATACTGTATATTTGAAGAGATTATGTTTTCTTAAATGGGTAACCTTGTGTGATTATAGCCCCCATCATCCGAGTTTAGAGAGAATATTACTGTGGTGGAGGGACACTGCATTAAAACTGAGGCCAGCTGCCTAGGTTACAGGAACATGTGGTAGAAACAATTTGATCATTTTTCTATTTTCATTAACATTAACTATCACCCAGATCATCTATTTTGCTGTGAATAAGTAGGTTAGACTGAATTTTTTAAAAAGAGAGAGGTTCAATCTCATTCAATCCCATTCTCACAAGAGAATTGATGTGTTACTTCAAAAAATTCTGTGTGTCCAGCACGAATCCCATTCTCACAAAGAGGAGACAATCAAACAACAGACCAGGTGTTTCCACTGAAGCAGACTAAACCTGCAAGTTCTTAAAGATTTCACAGTCAAAGTGTAAATAAGTAAACCAGCCCAAACAACACACAGACACACACTTAAAACCTCCTTTGACCTCCCAACAAACAGTTGAGGTGAGAGAGAGTGACCCCTTTTCCCAGGGTCAAACTTTCCCTGCATAGAAAAGAATGCTGCTTTGTATAAAGGCTGTATTAAGTTTGTTCTTTTTTTTCCCCTCCTCTTGTCTTTCTTCTCTACGTGTGATAAAAGGATGCCTTTATCTTTTGTCTCTATTTTATCAGCGCTCAAGTCGCTCATTGTGTGTGATCACAGTGGCACAGAAGTCGAGTATGCTTCTGTGGTGTGTTAAGGACAAAAAAAGGTTTGTTCTTGATTCCCAGTGGTCCAACAAACACTGCAGTGGATGGAACAACAACAAATCAGAGCTTTATTAATCAACAACAAATAATGCAAAGCACTATAGTGGCTTTTTCAAATCAGTAACCGAGACCTGTGTACTATTATAAAAGTCGTCTCAAAGGTGGTTTAGAGACACTGAGATAAGACAACTCCTTGTCAAAGCTGCTGATATATTAAACATTATGTTAAATGTGCAGCTTTGTTTGAACATAGTTGTTTCCAATATTTAAATAAAACAATAATTCTGTCCAATGATTCCATTTCACGCACACACGCACACACACACGCACACAGCAGTGGTTCCAATTTAAGCAGATTTTAACAGCAGCTCCAGCTTTTTGTATGGTAATCAACAGATTTCTCTGCCAAAAAGAGGCATTGAATGTTGTTATTCTTAACACAAGGAGGTGTCAGAGTTTTTTACATCAATATTTCTGTCATACGACAGGTATACGTACTGTGGCCGAGAAAGCTCAAAGCACTGCAAATTATGAAAGCACATGGAAATAGAAAAAACACATGAAAGTGTAGCAGGGTGAAATGTGAAAAATGTAACAAAGACATGAACCTTGGTTTGAACCATGGTCCAGACTTTCAGGTGTGAAAACATCCTACATAAATGTTGTTTGTTTTAACCAGGTACTATTGTTTATTGGTGTCATTGCTGATACAAGCACTTGGTGACGGTTTTGAAAGTCAAATAAAATGCTTCATATCATCATTGTCATCATTTTTACTCTGTTTAAATACTTTTGCATCCTGCACCAAAACATCATTTATCTGCACTAAACAGAAACGACACCAGATTTGTTAGCACTTTGAGAGAATTGTGACGTGTCACTTTGTGTCAGTGTCTTCATGAAACGTGTGTATGACGCCTCATGACACCTTATGAGCGGCACTTCAGGCAAAGTGTTGGTACTTTGTTCTTTTTCTCAGACATGTCACAATAATGAGAAGCGTCAGATTCCATCAAGCAGAAGAGGACAGGTCCACATTACAGATGCATACATCACTGCTCTCATTTCAATGTAATAACACCTGTCTGGCCTGATGAGGGGGAAGTCGTGATGGCTTAGTCTGAGAGCAACGGACACATGCGCACACACAGAGACACACACAGCTGCATATATATATATATATATATATAAACCCAAAATAATCCAAAAAAATCCAAAAAAACAAATCTCATGTAACACACAATATAAATCACTGTAAGCCACTGAATGACGTATTTTTCAAGATATTTTTAACTCTTATCAACAAGACATCTGAAGTGTGAAAGGGGGAGAGATAAAGCAGAAGACGCAGCAAAGGGCTGCAAGGAGCGAAACCTGCAGCCGCTGCAGAGGACTTAAGCCTCAATTCACTGGGCACCACCTCTACCAGCGACCGGGTGCACCTGCACACGGAGCATCTTCTATACTAAGACAAATCTCACTCTCACATGTCATGTGCCTTATTTTATCCTGCAACAGCCACTTGAAACATGTAATTACATGCATGAGTCCTAACCCCATGGTTATAATGACACAGATAGTGTACTGTGTTGCCCTCCAGAAGGTCGCATATAAGGGTAATGGTCAGGAAAAGATTGGGGGTTGGGCCATACTGGGGCCAGCTGTTCTATCAGACGGGCCAAATAAATGTAATTATTTTATGTGATCATAGCACCAATCATCTTATACAGAATAAGACAGCAGACTACAAAATGCAGCCTATGAAGATGAAGGGCCAGCCGCCCGGTTTACTTAGGAAACTGGAACATACATGAAATTCTCCCAGTGTTACCACTCTGAAACAGTTCTCATTACAGTAATGGTTCAGATGACAAGACACACACACACACACACACACACACAGAGACACAGACACACACACACAGAGAAACAGAGACACACACACACACACACACACACACACAGAGACACAGACACACACACACAGAGAGAAACAGAGACACACACACACACACACACACACACACACACACACACAGACAGACACACGCACACACACACAGAGACACACACACACACACAGACAGACACACACACACAGACAGACACACACACACACACACACACAGACAGACAGACACACAGACAGACACACACACACACAGACAGACAGACAGACAGACACACACACACACACACACAGACAGACACACACACACACACACACAGACAGACAGACAGACAGACAGACAGACAGACACACACACAGACAGACAGACAGACAGACAGACAGAAGGTGTATTTAACTCACATTATATGTCGTCCTCTCTGACGTGGAGGAGAATTATCCATCATGTCTCACTGCAGGTGCAGCTGTGTTGGTCATTAATAGCATTGACCGGGCTGCTAGCTTCAAGCTGCTAACTAGCACAGTGCCGCTAACAATTTGCGCCCCCTGCCGGTCGCTTCTGTCAAATGACGTCGTTAACTTTCTGCTTGTGTTTCACCCTCTTTATATACAGTCTATGGTTTCACCGCAGCCTGTTTAGTTTCCGGACACGTGGTGTCATGTTGACATGGAGCTGAATCTGACTCATAGTTCTGTTCACCTGTTGACCTCCTGACGGCGTTTCACCCGCACGAGCGCGTTTCTTCACGTCACGTGATCAAACACAGCTGAGACAGCCAATGAGAAAGAGGAGTGCATGACATGTTCATTCATCTTGTGTACGTCACACTATGACATCCCACTGCTGTTTACATCCGCCGCGTTTTGTTTGTGCTATAAATGTGATTCATTTAATTAATATAATCTATATATTATATATATTTTCTATATTCATTAATGTAATCAACAATGTATTGATTCAATTCGATAACAAAACAATACGCAATATTGACTATAACAGCTGGTAACAAATTCAATGTTTTCTATTTTATTCCACTTTAGTTTGTTCCCCTCGAGCATTGGAATGTATTCTTTATTCATTTGAATTTTTTATTGTGTATTATTATTTTGGTACTTTTTGCACTTTGATGTTGATGTCCTGAGTAAAAAATAATTTGAAAATAACATTTTGCAGCTTTTAACTTCTTGTGCTCTTCCTCAGCAGATGCAGCCGGCCCAGGTGTCACTGCATGATCTTAGTGCGGAGCTTTGGTCACATAAAAGTGACTTACAGCGTTTTTCAAATTATTCGGGTCGCATTAGTTTACATTTAAGGAAACAATTTCCGATAAATCTTCCCATCGGTTTAACTGAGGTTTTTTCTTTTTAAGTTTCATTCAAAATGCAACATAAAGGGGTGAGTCACATTGTGAAAGATAAATTAAAAAGACAGTCACCACCACTTATAGATCAGTAAAACTTTTGTTTGCCCCTCAATGAATTTTCCAACACCGGAAATTAACTTGAATATCTCGCACTTTCTTTTGCAAATAAGGAAATGTGGTGAAATAAGACTCAACGAGTCCAACGAGTTAAATGCAAGTTTAATAAAGTCTAAACATTTCCAGTGGCCATGGGAATCTATGCAATGTGTTTAAATAACATCAAAAATTCAAAATCAGTGGAACAAACTTTAGATGCAAACATAGTTCATTATTAAGAGATCAACTCTCACTGTGGTAGGTTGAAGTGAAGTGAATGGAATGAGACAGAGCTGCTTTGCTAATGGACTCCGTAAAGTGGCTTGTTGTTGTTGTCATCGCAGGTTTTAAGATTTTATCAGGCTGCATTCACCAGAAAATATTAAAAAACTTGCATCAGAAACCATTAAAATATGTGTATTCCTCTAAAGAAGAGGAGCAATTCATGCATTAACACACACGGTCGTACACGCGGCAGAAGCAGTAGAACAAGGCATTACCATAAATTCATTAGAGTGGCTGGGCAGTATTTATAAACATGTAGAGATGTTGTTTACAGTGTCTGACTGAATGGATTACACAGCTACACAGACTGAACGACATACTCCCAATATACACACTGTTTACACTGGGAGACACAGGGCGAGAGAGGATGAAGAGAGAGAGAGAGAGAGAGACAGGGGTTTGAGTGCATCGCTTCACAAGGTCCCTGAGTGACATGTTTTACGCAGTGAAATAAACATCCAATAAAATAAACACCATTCGGCTGTGCTCTGCTGCCATGTTATTGTGTATTGTGTGTGTCTGGTAATGCTACATGTGATACTGTATGTGTAGGAGAACAGAGGATCAATGCATTTGAAGAGAATGATTGAACGACACACATTTAGAAGAAGAAGTATGTATTCATTTATTAGAAATGAGAGAGGACTCTTTGATACTGCTGTGGTAACTATATGACCATCTACCCCAAATTCACCATTGAAAATAATATTTAATGACTTTTCTATCTGTTTGGCTTAAAGAAAATGTAACTGCTTCCATCTGCCGACAATTTTGCCCCCTTCTATAAACAGACATGTCCTTATTCCAGTATATCTATCAATCTATCTATCTGTTTATGTTTCTTTTTTGATTTGTCCTATACCTGCTACAAAACTAAAGAGGAAATCATTTTTCTGCACTTTGAGCAGGAACTCTTGTTCTCTATTTTTGGCAAGAGTATGAGGAGAAGATCGATACTATACATGTATCCACACATGATGCAGATATGACGATCAGCTGACAGCTAAGCACAGAAGAGTGCAAATAGGGGCAAAGCAGCAAGGTGAAAACTGGCCTCCAGGAAGTTATTATTCCCAGCCGAGAAATAGTTCGGCCCACATCCTCCTGTTGAACCCTAAATCTAAAATTAGTTAGACAGAGGTTTTTAAGTTGTCCTTGTGTTAGAGCCAGCAATGCTTTCCCCTGTTTATGCTGAGTCATGCCTCCTGCTGCTGGCACTGGCTGCATATTTACCATAGAGATGTGATAGTGGTATCTGTCTTATTAGCTATATTGTATATATATTCATACTTACCAACATTTTTTCCTTTTTACATAAAGTCCTTTTGATCACACAGAGACCCTAAGGGACCAAAGTGAGAATTTTTCCTTGGATTACTTTTGCATTCCCGTGCAATATGTTTTGGGTTCTCTCACAATATTACTGCATTCTATAAAAGTAGTTTTGAATAATGCGAGAGAATGCAAAAGTAATCCTCAAAAAAGTTACTGGGGTACAGTAACATTTAAATCACATCTCAGACACAAAAAACAGAATGGCTGACAGGTTTGGGTCAGGCTCAGTTGGTTGTTTCTTGGGCTTGGACAGGTCCAAACAGAAAAATGTGGCCCTCTTCTAAAAATGGCTCAGAAGGACTAGAAGAAGAAAAGTGAGGTAGCACAATTAGGATTGTGTGGTAACCCAAAAATATTGTGAGGTAACCAAAAAGCACTACAAGAGAATTAAAACATATTACAAGGAAATGCAATAGCAATCCTCAAAAAATTCTATGACCATGACCTTCAGTGGCGCCGTAATAAATTGTTGTGGAAAAAAGAGAGAAGTGCCTCATTTTCTCTTTTTCAAATCATCCATGTTCCCTCATCCATCAAGACCACATATTCTACAACTTCTTCTAAAATTGGGGGGAGAATGTTGCTAAACAAGAGCACATAAGAAAACCATTTGGCGGCAAAGGTCCTAACACAAGGCACAATAAACCATATGAAGGCAAAGGGAGGAAGAGAGGAACTGCAAAAAAAAGGTGATCAGGGTGTTGATGGACCAAAAAAGACAAAGAGATTTGGAGAGAAGAGGATGAATTTATTGCTCTGTGGAGAAGCGTATAAGGAGGGGATGTGAGGAGGAGGAGGGGGGTGGAGGGAAGAGGGAAATCAGACAGGTTGGACTATGAGAGCACACACAGACGCACTCTGTTTAATGTCTTGCTGACATTTCTGCTCTCCATCTCCTCCCCACCAACCCTCACACTGGAGATGTATGGGCAGACCGGGGGGGGGGGGTTACAGAAAGGAGTCTGAGAGGAGACGCAACGCTCTGCCTGTACTTCACTCAAGGTCACAAGCCCCAGACAAAGTCAGGGGTCACGGTTCACGGCAGGGGCAGCCAATCAGGAGGAGGATGGAATCAGGTTTCAGTGTCGAGGAGGCTCCCTGACAGTGCCGCCCTATCCTGCTGCAACTTCGGTATCTTCCTGACCACCACTGACCATCTTTTTATCTTTTTTTGATAACGGCGTCCCTCCATCTCTCTTTTGATTTCATCTTTGAGCACTCGTCGAGAAACCGCACGTAACGTGATGGGGAAAAAAACTGAGCATCGAGCACTTTCGGAGGTTGCGCAGAGTAGTTCAGAGGCTACCTAATCGTTCACTCCCTGAGTCCTTGAGTAAATTCCTCCTGGATTCCGTCACTCCATTAACCCGTGTAGTCAGGGCTCCATGCATACGTGTGTGTGTGTGTGCATCATTGAGGCTTTCATTCACTGTCACTGCTCTGTGTCTGGTGCTCATTTCGTTGCTCTAAACCAAAACCATGTGTGTATTCAGCGGCTGGAATGTTCTCCACAAAAACGCAGCGGCCTCCACACCTCCCATCCATTGACCCGGCCCTAAATGGTGGTGTCCATATCAGCAGATGAAAGATGTTATAGCTACCAGCTTCCACGCTCAACCTCATATTTATACATTAGCTCGAGTCATCTACTTAGCCTTTTACACTGCAGTAAGTAGAAAACTGCTGTTCATCTGGGCCCGGTCCTATAAATCAAACTTCGACAATGAGACAGTAACGGGTAAAAATCATTACTTCTACCTTTTATTGCCGCTTTACCAGTGATAGAGCGTCTCTCCCTGCACTCAGCGTTCTGCTGTTTCTGAAGTCCCAGCGTGATCTGACCAGGCCAGTTGGCTGAAGTCGTGCAGCTCACTGAGCTACAGGGACAACAGGCAGCAGTGTGTGGACTCCAGGCCTGAGAACACTTCACTAACCTGATCAGCACCAAGACAAATAGAGGGGTGATTGCTTCCCCGTGGCCCATCTGGCTTCCCTTAAGGCGGCAGGAGGGGAGAAACAGGAGTGCGCGTGTGTGTGTGTGTGTGTGCTTTTTTTAAAGGCTGCCACTTTACATAGGGTATTTCAAACAAGCCGCTGACTCGCCGGCCAATTACAGCCAATCGGTGCTGTCGGCCTGACTGCTTTCGCCCGTCAATAAAAACATTTTGCTTGGGACTGCCGAGGCCTCTCTCTGGACCGCAGCCCGGCCCAAACAAACGGCTCACTCGGAGTTCTGACATTCCAAAACGGAAGCGCCAGAACTCCAGCATTGGGGAATAAAGATTTCTGAAATTTAACAGCGGAAACCCAGGAGTTAGCTCAGTCCTGGAGAAAGGTGAAGAGGGGGAAATGAGCTGACCTTGTAGGTGTGAGTGGTCGTGCACAGCCACAGGGGGAATGTTTTCCATACAGTAGGTGTGTGGCTCCCTTATGTGATTGTAGTTTTTTTTAAGTGCTGGGCTATGCTCCCAGTGCAGAGTGATAACTCTAAACCTGAATCACACAGGACCTCCTCAGTTCTACACTGAAACTGAGCTGATGTAACAAAATGCTTCAACCCTAAGGCCAACGTTGGGTCAAAGTCAGGGTGGAGGAGAGTTCTGCCTGCTGCCCACCACTCCCCCTGCTGGCCAATTCAGAAAACAGCAGCCAAATAAACATTATCCTTAGCAGATCCAGGCCATTAGCAGAAACACTTTTATTCTAATATGTCACTTTTTGTATCCGCTCAGACGTAAATCTGCCTCTGACTCTGCTCTCTGCCTCCTCCTCTCTGCTCCCTCTTTAAGCTAATAGTAAACAGAGATGCTGCGGGCTGGGTGCTGTCCAAACAGCAGGACAATAATAACTGTTTGTTGTCACCACGGATACACACTTTCATTACTGGCAACACACACTGGAGCATCTGGCTTTTGTTAACTGTATCCAAACACATCATATGGTGTGTGTGTGTGTGTGGGGGGGGGAGATGTTGGCTGAGACACTTTCATACCTGAGTATCTTCTCAAACACACACACTCAGTTTATTTATGGAAATGAATTAAACTATATGGAGGAGAGAAAAACCTTTAAGCCGTTACCACCTGCTAATTATAACACAGCACTCAAAGAGTTAAGATTGTGTTTCTGTAGCTCAGAATGTGTGTGTGTGTGTGTGTGTACGTGCGTGCGTGGGTGAGAGTGAGTGAGTTTGCGTATGCACACGCATGTGTATAGGTTGAGGAATGCCCTTCCCAGTTAGGGAGCAGGGGCCCAGGCTGGGGGCTTTAGAGTGGGGCCCAGTGTGTGTGTGTGTGTGTGCGTGCGTGCGTGCGTGCGTGCATGCGCGTATGTGTGTGTCTATGTGTGAGTGTGAGTGAGCCAGTCGGAGCTTAGCAAGGGGCCCTGTGTTTTGTTCTGTTCCACATCAATGGGACGTCAAGCCGGGTTTGGGCCTGACAGCACCCGGATTAAAGGTTTTCTACCAGACTCTCTCTTCCCCTCCCCCGACACACACACACACACACACACTTACAAACACACAAATACACACACAATGGGTTGAAAGAACACAGTCTTAACTCTTGGAGTACTAAATTGTAATTTGCAGGTGGCTACAGGCAGCGGGACAGGCCCTCCAAATAATAAGTAATGGGGTTAAGAAAAGTGTACATCTGTGTGTGTGTGTGTGTGTATGTGTGTATGTATTTGTGTGTGTGCGTGTGTGAGCGCACATGCACCACAACAAATGGGCACAAGTAAATCTTACAAGACATTGTTATACAAGTAAAATCACACAGCAATTTTGTTCAAACTGTTGTTATAAATCCCCCCCTGCTCACTTTTAGAATAACTCATTATTATAACAAAAACTCAGGAAATAAATAAAGACTGGAAAGAGAAGGAAGCAACTGCTTGTGTATATATTTGGCAATACTGCAATGACAGGGGAGGCCTTCACAGAACTTCAAATCAAGCTAAATATGAATGGAGCGAGGGGGGGCAGGGAGACAGTGAAGCAATATTCAAGAAATATATAAAAAGTGATGCATCCAGGAAATGTAAGAGCACATAAAGGCCAGGCTAGAACAAGGACACATTTCAAAGCCAGCCCCATGAAATGGGAATTGAAGAAAGGCCACAGCAAACACTCTAAATTCTGTGTGTGTGTGTGTGTTTGTGTGTGTGTGTGTGTGTGTGTGTGTGTGTGTGTGTGTGTGTGTGTGTGTGTGTGTGTGTGTGTGTGTGTGTGTGTGTGTGTGTGTGTGTGTGCATCTGGTCAGTCACACTCAGTGATGGGACATGGTAACCTTCTGATGCATATTAATTTCACATATAGGCTGCTAATGCAAAGACATACTGTAAAATCAAATACACACCCACTGTCACTCGCTCATGCTTTCGTCACAAACGCCTCATCCTACAGACACATACGCAAATACAACCACACAACTGTAAAAGTTCGAGGTCACAGAACAAACAACAGCAATGCTGCTCCAGAGCTGTGATCATGACATAGACGCAACATCCCAATTTAAACACACAATTAGCAATAGCCATCCTTTGAATTGAAGATTAGATGTAACAAGCTGACACTGACCTGACAGACACATTCATAGAGTTGCAAATTATACAGGGACATTCAAAGTCTAAAGGTTTTTTTTCCTAGCTGTCTAATTTCGAATGCACTAAGCTAAATGGAAAAAAAAGTTCCATCACATTTATTTTTTAAGTTTAAGGTTAAACCAAATGATACCAAACTCTGGAATTTCATTCTGTTAGCCTGTAATTAAATTTGGCTAAGGCCTGCCCACCACTTCTGTGCACATGAGACAATATAAGACACTTTTCTGCTTTGACACACACAGTCAGTTTCTGTGTTCGCTTCAGACAACGATAACATTTGGAGCAGCTTTTCTAAGCTGTGCTAGGGGCAGTGAGATGGAGGGAAGAAAAAGATCATCAGCGCACAGGCTAAGAAGCTGCTGCTTTTATTCCCAGGTGGCTTTGCAGATCCGGCGGTTCATGCCTCTACCGGACACTCAGCTGACAATAAACACGTTTGATGCTGACTGCTGTTGGGCTGTAAAGTTCTCAGCAAACCCCCATGGTCTGGGTGTTGGGGAACACATCCATGCCGACCGCCTCGGATCCCCCATGACTTAATTAGTGCTCTCTGATTCTCCGCATTAGTTTACTGTATAGGAACAACTTTTATCCTTAACTGTAATCAGCTTGCCCAGAAGAATAGAAGAAAATAAGACGCTTGTTTGAAGTTCTCTTTGTGTTATCTCCAGCACTTCCAACAAAGGCCCAGTGCGGCTTGTCTCTGAGAGTAATGCTGGGCCAGTAGGCAGCCCAGTTGTTGAAAACCTGCTGCATATGGAACCTGCAGCTCTGTTTTCCCAGACTATAGCATGGAAAAGCAACTGTTTTGATAATCCCCTAATTATGAAGCTAACGTTCACAAGCTTATAGACTCATTAGTTCCTAAAGGATTTGTTGTTGTCCATGGTTAAGCGATCATATTACATGTAAAACTGACTTTGTTAAATAATTTAAGGTTTCAAGCAGCCAATCTCATGAACGCTCCCACTCCTGATTAAACGGATTATTCCTAAACTGAATACATTTTGCCATTTATGACCATTTGCCCTCATCACCCAGTGAAAAAAAGACTTTTGTGATGAATTCTTGGAGGTGTCATTAATATGCATAATCAGCCAAAGCTGGACATTAGCCTAGCCTTTTAGGTCTATTATCAGGAGATGACCATGACAGACTGCAGCACTTTTATGAACCTCCTTATATTTCTTATAAAATATTCCGTTCCCTCTGATGATCAAGGTGACCGCTAATTTGATGGCAATCCTCTTCATCTGTCCTGGCACGTGAAATAATGACATGTTAAAATGCTACATTATTTATTCCATGTGAAAAGAAAAGATTAAAATGGCCTCCAAAAAAAATAAGATGCTATAGAATGTTGTGTATGTGGTTTTTGTCCTCAGTGAAATCTTTTTAAAAATGTGCGGCATTTAAAATGTATAGAGATGTGTCCTTTTGGGCTTTTCTGTCATTCCAGAAGTAAAATACTACTGATGGTGGTATGGAAAATATAAACATCATTATTGTTTCTTCAGGGTTATTTAGATGTGTTCATTGGGATGTGGGTGTTTGACACTGACGTACACTCATGGACTGGTGGCGGCTTCCATAAATGGTAATATTGCTCCATCTAGTGTCAGGAAGATAAAGTAAGTTTAGTTGTGCAGACCCAGAGTTCCAGGACTTATGAGCATTTAAAAACTTTTAGCCTTTATCAAGAGAAAAGGGAAATACATTTATTATATAGTGCTATACTTATTGCAGAAAACGTTTATACATGTTACTTTAGTTTTGTCACTATGGCTATTCCACTTGTATCCTCACCCACTTAACTGATTTCTGATTTGATTTATCCTAAGCAATGCACTGTTGACCCTGTGTTAACTTACTTATGAAAAATAAAACTTGAACTTATAAAATAATGCTTATTAATTCGTTTGGGGACCAGGGGATCTCTGGATGTTGTCTAGTGAACCTAACATTCACTCTATAAGACCCAAATGTGAGAAAATGGATACAATATGATAATAAAAAAACAATAACAAATAATAAAATACATATATTAAAGACCAGCATCAGACAAATCTAAATTACATTTATGTATTCTGTTGATATCATTGTTTGATATTATTTGTTTAAATTCACAATTCAGCATGTGCTATGACAAAAAAAAAGACAAGCAAACAGGAAGTAAACATGTTATTTATATGGACCAAACATTGACTTTTAATGCAGCAGCTCTGACAGATTCAGGCCTGTAATTTGATTAATAATAACAGCCTGTATTTTGCAGATAAACAGATGTGTGAGTGATGTTTGAGTTCAGCTGGGATTACTGGAGTCAGCGGTGAATATTTTCTGCACATGAGAATGTTGATATTGTTTAATAAAGTCTATTAATATTTCATTTTCACTTTCATAAAGCTGGCTTTCAATAGTCTCCAGATGTTTCCTTTGAGACCTGAGGGACATTGAGGCCTGAGAATGAGCACTCCACCATGTTTGGGCTTATGTAACCGTGGCAACCGGAGGCCATGAGGCCTGAAGTAAAGAAAATTGAGGGCTGAAATTGTTGAATTCACACATTTGATCAGAATATATCAGGGTCTCGTCATTTTTCTCCTCACAGATCATCATGGGAATGACAGGAAGCTGAAAGAGCTGCATGTGTGTTAAAGATCAGCTGTTTACTCCTGTGATTAGTCTCTGAGGAGGACAACAGATTAATGCACATCCATTACACACTAATCAGAATAAAATAATAGTAATCGATACAGGAACAGCTGATGTAATCTGATGAAAGCCCAGTCTATTTTCATTATACCCATATTTGGAAAAGAATAAATTGACTGACAAATGAATCTATGCCTAAAATAGGCCTATATGTGTTACATGATTAGAGTAAGCATGTTTATCATCTGCAATGCTACACATTGTTTATGATATATTACTGATAACAAAATACAAAGAATAGTGGGTAGTTTGTGCTGTTCTTTCCTGTGTGTGTCATTGCACCTCACATCCAGCAGAGAGCTCTAGAGTGAGATTTTCCACCTGAGCATGTGGAGATATTGGAGTGTACTTGTTACAGGACTCCAGTGTTATGTTGCACAACTTAATACTGTACGTCTGACTAATCATTAACTATCAATCAAGTTACAGATATTAGACAAGTTTCATTCATATCTTCCTCACTGCAGTTAGTTTTGTTAAACCTGTAAATGACACGTCATCTTTCTTGTAAGTAAACGGTCTAATGTAATTCTAGCACAAATCCATGTCTCCACGACTTCAGTCTGAGGAGAGACAGAGTTCTACTCAGTGGGGATTGAAAACACTTGAGGTTGATGTGCTGAGCCTCTGAGGAGTCTTTCAAAATGGTTTTGTTTATTCTCCAAAACCTGTTTTTACTTACGTCTCAAGAGTCTTTAAAAGTTCATCTCATATTAGTGGCTTTGTATCAATTTGACGATGAAGTACCAGAGGAAATGTTTTTTTCTATAAGTAGAAATAATGTTGAATTGAATTATGTTTAATTTATGTTTTTGATTAAGTAATATGTTCTCTTTGTTTTATTTATACCAGATGCAGTAAATATCACATCTCACATCAGACTTTTTAACATGTCATGGCAGGAAAACACGGAATGAATAACTTTAATACTATGAATACACAGTGTATTACCCCATAGTGTGACTAATAGAGGATTATTTTATTCAATCTTATCTTAATACACGGACAATGAATGTTTATTGATATCATTATTTGCATCAGTGCTGCTTGATAAGTCACAACGCTGCCATGACAAAGATGTGATAAACCTAGCATGGCATCCAGTACAGAAAACACCTCCTTCAAGGCCTCCTTCGTACACACTGTTGATTGATTAAATGAAATTTAAAAGAACACGAAGTAGTCTTAACTGCTCAGGAGAAATTATGTCAACTACAACTACAACAAAATACACATAACAATACATACCAAATTTTACACCCTTACAAATATCAGCCCACTATATATGCCTAATGTTTCAAATGAAGATCTGTGCATTATTCCATAAGAAACCAATGAAAATGTTGCATTGTTAAAGAAAGAGAAAGAAATTCTGAATCTGCATCTACATTATAATTGAATGGGTTCTTTTCAGGCCTAGGCCTCATCCCCTATTTTGTGTAACTCTGCTGAGAAATCAACCAGCTGACAAACTAGAGCAGCACTCAGAGAGCACATACCTCCGCCAAGGCCCAATAGTCCCCTTGCACATAAATAGCAGTCATCTGTTTAAAAAAAATCAAGATTCATGAATTATTTTCGGAGAAATGAATGAAAATGTTGAAAAACCGAATGGCGATTGAGGCTGGATATACTTTATTCATGCAAATCTGTGAGTTTAACTTTCAGTCATCAAAAAGTGATGAGGCTTTGTTGAGTTGACTGCTCCCACAGACAGCAGAGTCCACCTGTGTGTTTACTGTGTCCACTCACCTGACAGCTGTTTACGTTCAACAGTTGTGCACCCACCCACTTAGCTGCTACACGTCCCACACACCTGTCCACCACTTACACACATCTCCGTCAGACAGCTGCTGTATTATCTCCATACCTGTCTGCCTGCTGTCCTTCTCAGCTCAAAGCCGATCCCTGCGACTCAAGAACAGACAACCTTTGATATTAGCAGGCCTGATAATCAGTTTGATTCTTTTGGGATGTTTTTTTATAACATTGCTGGTATTAAAGAAACCACAAACAAGCCGTTTTCAGCCTTGAACACAGGAAATAAAGTCAATCGAATGGAGAGAAATATATAGTGGTTACAATTCTTGCTTTGATTATCCAGCATTTGCCAACTCTTTCTGAAACCATTTAAATGGATTTCGTCAAAAAATATTCAGCACTTAGGCTTTAGTTTCAACAGGTTTTAGAAGTATTAAGAATTAAACTACATGTATTGTATTATAATAATTGGCACATACTTCCACGAAGGCCCAACAGTCCCTGCATAAAAACACAGTATCCTTCCAACAAGTTTCATGGAAAACACTTAAGTAGTTTTAGTATAATTCCGCAAACAAACAAAGACTGAAGGAAAATAATCTCCTTGGTGGATAATAAAAAAAAAACAAAGCTGTGATAAAGGCCCCAAATCCTATTTAATCTTATAAAGTCCATTGACTCATACAATATAAAAAACATACAATAATCACATTGATGATGCAGCATCCACACTGAATATGCTTTGATTCAGGTTTTGTGCATGTTAAAGGTTCAGTGTGTAGATGTTTGTGATATCTAGTGTAGAAATTGCATGTTGCAGCTGAACACCCCTCAAAGCAGCCGGACACCCCTCCCCTCACCCTCCAAACATGAGAAAGAACCTGTGGTAGCTTCAGTTGTCATAAAAACTCAAAAGGTGTTTAGTTTGTTCAGTCTGGACTAATGTAAAAAACATGGTGGCTTCCGTAGATAGGGTCCCCTCCATGTAAATATAAAGTATTTAAATATAAAGGGTCTTTTCTGGGGTAAAGAAAACTACAATTCATACAATTTAGATGAAACTAGTGAAAACATCATGAGAATTATTCTACATTACATTTCTGCCAATAGTTCCCTTTCACCTAAATCGTACACACTGGACCTTTAAGACGATGCTGTGTACGTCAACACATTTCGTTCTTTATTTGACCCCTATGTAGCAAGTAGGTCATGTTTCTCTGCATAGTTTTTTTATGTAACACACAGGTTTGACAGGACGAGATCTGCTGGACATGTGTTAGCACGTTGTTCTATAGACTCAGTCTCCACCTTGTTAACCAGTTCGGCAGCCACTGAGGCAAAGACGCAGCATATTAGATTTGATTGATCCTTTATTTGTCTGAGGGAGGCAGGCGTGCACACACACACAGGATCAACAAGTCTTCTCCTGTTGATCACTGGCTTGAGGGCATTGACAGTTAAGGCGACAATTCTCAAGAATAACGTTTCCCATCACAGGAGTAACTCATGTTTGAAGCAGAATTAAATCTTGAAACTGAAAGAACATCCAAACTTGTTTTTTTCCGTCCCTGACCTTTGTCTTTCTGTTGAGTTGCACCACAAACAGGTTGATAAAGGTAGTGAAATGGTTTTAAAAATGCTCTCATGTAGCTATTTCTGAGTTTGCACGCAAGGTTTGTAATTTGGGCGGACGCTTAAGAAACATGTGAAAACAGAGCATGCCGCAAATATTTGTTTCAGATTTTTCTTGCCATCTCTACTTAAATTATCTTGTACATGTTCTAACAGCAGCAGTGAATTCTTCAGAGGGAGGCACCCAAGAACAAATCATTAAACCTCATTCAGATCCTTCCAAAACACTGAACCAGTTTTCCTTTCCTTGTTGTACAGGAGCAGGTTCACCACCACATATTAACTTCTGAAGAGAACATGATGAGGTGACACTTTCACATTTCTGGATCACAGATTGCAGGTTAGAGCAAACTCCAAGCCCTTCTGATGAATTTTCAGTCCATCCATCCAAAGAATTGCTGACATTACAGCTCACCTTCAAAATAAAAGACACATCCATAACCTGTGTATAAATATGGGAAGGCACATAAATACTCAACTAAAATGTTGGTCTCCTCAGGGCGAAAGCTGTTAATAAAAAGAACAAATTCCAAATAATTATGTGTGGAATCATTATATCCACTAATTAAATATAAGTACAAAGCTTTGGAAAAAAATAAGAGACCACTGCAATATTATCAATTTCTTTGAATTTACTATGTACAGTAATATGTGAAAAAAGAAACATGAAAAGAAATCTGTGAACATATTTCTTCCAAATACCAAGTTCAACAGACACTGGAGTGAAATGGCTGCTATGATTCTGGGGTAATTCAGGGTTTCAGGGTTTCAGAGCTGTTTAACATTGGTTGCAAATAAAGTGCTGGTGGGAGGACGTTTCACACAATCATAAATATATTAATTACATTTAAAATGTTTATATCATACCTCACTCCTTTGTTTAATACTTCAAAACTCACATGGCAGCAGTTGCATCCATCCTAGAAAAGGTTTCTCAATTTCTGCTCCTCCTGTGAATCTTCTGTTTTTCCTTATCCAGCATGAAAATGCAAATTGTGAAGCCCCCTGACACCAACTTATGACTTGCAGCTATAATTAAAACTGAGTGGGCTATTTGATAAGCTCATCATCAATCCTGGCAGTCGTTTGTGCAGTGTGAATTGAGAGAGAACTTGGGATCATGTGTTTATGGTGTTGGATTTGGAAAACCAAGCACAAGATACCGCTTCATGACAGCAATGTTCAGAGCATTTTTTTCATTTTTGTCTAGTTCACACAACAGGATCTTGTGTGTAGTACAGTTTAAGTGTGAAATAAACAAAAGTAATTTGTGAGAACTTTTCCTTGACATTCTGTTGTGCAGTTTGAGTCTAAAATAACATAACTGAGGGACGGAGGATGATCAGCAGGAAAGAAAAAACCCAGAACAGAACTACATGGAATTTAAGATATTTTGAAAAAAAAAAAAGTTTATTAAGTTAACAGGCATACAAAAACAACAAATCATTTCTTCAAACTACCAATGCAGTTTCAGTGCAATTCCAAAATATACATTTTCAGCAGGGCATGTTAATCTTACTTATTCACATCAGAAACAGCCATTTAAATAATTCTTTTGATTATCATTTGACATTTGTCCTAGCCAGAGGAAGCTTGCAAGTATACCTGCTTGAGGTAAAACTGTACACGTCCCATATTATAAACAGAAAACAAAGCACTACGTCACAAATGAAATATTAAATACGTGAACAAAAACATAAGTACTACAGCACAATACAAATAATTTGTAAACAAAGTCTGTAAACAAAAAAGGGGTGAATGACATTACAGATATTTGGTTTGCAGACTTAATAAATAGCTATTTGATGTAATGTATCCTATAAGTTTACCACATTAGACAGTATTTGGTGTACAAGTATAGCACTGTCAGTTAGAACTTGTTAATGACGAGAAATTCTGGACAAAATGTTCGTAGTCTGTGTGTTTTTTTCCGCAACTAAATGCTATAGCTATAAACATAATTATAGATTTAAAAAAGAAACCACTTCCTTTATCCTTTACGTTAGAAGTGACATTCTATGTTTGCTTCTTCAACAACATATCCCAACCATACGTATAATTCATTCACTCACAGAAACAACTGTTACTTTAAGACAGGATCGTAGCATCATAGCAGGGCACAGCAGTGAAACAATAACAAGAGCTCGAGGATGGCACTGCCAAAAATGGATCGATTTGAGTTGCGTCCCTTGTGACTGGAGGATGCTGAGGCTTGTGTCTGGCACAACAGGCTGACAAGAAAGGCCCGGTCATTTAGTGATGACCAACTAACGTGCAACATCGACCCCAAGTCTGCAGCTTTAACAAAGGTACTTTGTCAGCAATCACAGCATCAGTAAGGCCAATGGAATACTGAGCGTTAAGAGATTAGTAGCCAAATGCACTGGCTTTAACTTCACTACACAAATGAAAAAAAGTGAAATACTGTTTTTGAAAATGTCATAACTATCTTCTAATATGGATAGCTAGTCTGAGGGTTCAATATTGATATGTTTTATGATTCTTTGGAGTTTTATTTTTTTCTTCTCTTCAGATGCTACAGTTGTGCTGCTACATAAAATAGTGGGTGGAATGAAAAAATATTGTGGACACAAATCTTTTAGAACCAATCATTTTTTGTTGATTTGCATTCTAGTTTACACTATTTTTTTTGCCTTATTTGAAGTAAAAAAAACACAAAAGTACGACTTGGACTGCTGTGGAAGCACACATTATGCATAAGCTATATGTTAGTATCGGACACCACTACCGTCAAAATTCATCTTGGTGTTAAACACATACTGCTGCTGTCAGGTGTAACATTTTATACTATATCAGATTGTAAGGTGATTTAAATTAAATACACCCTTAAACTCATATATATATATATATATATATATATATATATATATATATATATGTATATATGTATATATATATACACCCATTTCATTCAATAATTGTGCTATTTCCCCAATACATTTTTAGATTTAAAAAAGCACTTAAACTCATCTCAGCACCCAGACACACAAAGAAAATGTAAGCCTTGACTGTTAATGGGATTAAATGCTTATCACAGCATATTCAATGTGCAGATTACTGTAGATGTGCTGTTAAGAGGAAGGCAAGCGAAGTGTGGTCATTTTATCAGAAAAGTGGACTTCACGTAAACGGGAAAAAGCACTGCATTCACTGGCACAGTAAGTTCCACTGATTTATACCACACTTCTCAGGAGGCCGATCAAAACCGTGATCCCAGTGGAGACTAATGAAAAGTAGAACACACCAGATTAAAGTTCTCAAGGTGTGTGTTATTTTCAGTCTACTTTGGCCACTTGCTTTAGGATAGCTCACGCAATATTCAAGAGAGAGAGAGAGAATGTGAGTGTGAAAGTGTGTGTGTCTGTGCTTTTACAGTGACCAATGATGGAAAAGGCGTGGTCATAGGTTAAAGGGTAATTTGCCACTCAATTACATAGGGCCAAAAATGTCTAACTCCTCAAACTGCCAAGAATGCTGTGTTTATGCCCACACCTCGATCAGTGATGTCAAAGCAGGTGTTCTCCACAAGCAGCAAAGGCAAAACACCTGCTGTGATATTGTTGTTTGGGGTGAGGACAGAGGTGCAGCATGGTCTCATATTTTAACCCATACAGAGGAGCACAGCAGCACCTTTCCTGCCCTATGTTATTCAGTGAACAATGACCCTTTGAGGCTTCTCTTTTCTGTCTCACACTCGTGAAGCTCCATCTAAAAATGTTGGCCGTCTTGGTCTCTCACATTGTCCATTTCCCTCCCTACCTAATGCACTCCTCCTCTGATGGGGTTTCTGATTCTTCATTCTCGCTGTCATCCAGCTCAGGAAGGTCTCCCCACAGGAGCAGATTCAGGCCTGAAGACAAATTGAAAGGTGACAGAGGCTTTTTTTAAAAACACAATTTAATAGACAGGAATTCCAGTTTTAATCAAAAGGGGGCTGGTGCTAACCTGTTGCATCCAGTCTGTTGAGAGTTGAAACGGCGTCACTGTTGAACATCCAGAAATGGCCGTTGTTACAGGAGAGCAGGCAGGGTTTACAGGGGGCAACAACGTGATAGCCCACAACATTACCACTGGGAGAGGGAGCGAGAATAAAGAGGAAATGTTTGTCAGCACTTTACTGGGGGCACTTGTGAAAAGTGCTAACTCCACTAGTGGGTGTCTATTATCTAACATATTTGTTTTTTTGGACCCTGTATACAACAACAAAGGCCTGGGAAAACAAAAGAGGAGCCTGGATGTAAACCCAAGCTTTGGGTTAATATCTGAACTAAAGCCTGAATCTTTCATATCTCTGGACTGTTCCTCAAACAAAAGCACATAAAGATTTCTTCACTTTGCAGACCAATAGATTAATCAAGATGATAATGATCACATAAATAAACAATGGAAGTACTAGATAGTTGCAGGTGTACAGGTGTATAGTGTAAAAACCACCACAGTGTTACAGTGCAGACCTGCTTGTTTGCTGTGCTAACAGTTGTGGTTGTGCTTGTTATTTACTCAGCACATCAGCAGATGCTCTCCCTAAAGCAAACCTTGCATGGTTTACAGTACAAGAGCTTTACATACCACTTCAGACAGGCGATGTCCCTCAGCTTGCATTTGCAGCTTTCAGTCGAGTAGCAGCTGGCCACAAAGTCAACAGTTCTTGGAGGGGAAGGGAGGGGAAGGGAGAGGGGGCGTGTAATGAGAGACAAACATGGCCATGAAAGATTAAAAACACAACGCCACACGACACAAACCTTGTTGATCACCGTTTAAATGAGAATTCCGAGTGTATCGGTTGCAGTTTTGCCTAGCGCACCTCACCCCGGCTGCTGCTGCTGCTGCTGCAGACATAAACAAAGCCTGGTTGGAAGCAATGCTAACTACATTAGCACTCACCTATTGGGGGGTATATCGGTTGAAAAAAGCTCCACTTCCGTGTCTGCAAGCAGCACCGCTTTCATGCCCCTGGTGCAGAGCAGGCTGTCGCAGAAGACGCAGTTCACCTGGGTCACACACTTGTTTTTGAAATTCGCGTTGGACGTCGACATTGTTGTCCTGCAAAAAAAAAAATTGGACGAGCTCTCTTGCTCTGTCCGCCCCACACAGCCGACACAGAGGGAAGACAACAACAACACACGATCCGGCACCGACGGTGCTCCCTGTCCGTTCGATGTGCGATAACAATGATCGATCTGACGTTAACTCCTCGGGCTAGCTCCAACGTCCTTGTGCTAACGTTCGCGTTTCCCGAACGAGAAAACAGAAGGCGACTCCGATTCGCTCTTGAACAAACGCTCGGAGAAATGTGTAAAAAGATGAAACCGGTTGGTTGAAGATTCACCAGCGAATAAACAGTTGAACTCAACAGGCTCGACAACCATTGAGCTGCGGCTAACAACTGAACCGCTGTCAGCTTTGTTTACAACTTCCTGGTATGTAAACCCACTTCCTCAAACTATCTTTAAAAGACCCCTGACTTGACTTTGATTGGATACAACTCCACAGTCACTGACGCCATTGGACGAGTTTATTGAAAAAGTCTAAAGGTGATTGGTTAGAAATGGAAAAGATACGCCTACATTCAAACTTTCTGAAAGCTGATTGGTTGTGTGCTTTGTCAGTCGAGTTTCGCTACACGAATCATGGTGTGGGAAGTAGAGCTCTTGTGCAGTGACGTGGGTTTGTCATGTTGGAAAATATGATATTTGATTATCAGGAGGAGGAATACTTTGTAAATACACGGTTTTAATTACTCCCTTTTATTTTTAATGCAAAAATGAGTAAGTTCAGTCCTTACTTGTGCGTATACACCCAGGCTGTAGATTGTTATAGAACTATTTGCTAACAAGCTAAAGCTAAGGTTAGATTTTGGGGGAGTAATTAATATCTGTTGGGATGATTTGGGGTTTTTGCTCAGTTCATTTTCAGTTGTATAGTAACTTAAAGTGAGCAGGAGGACACATGTGACAATTAAACTCCTGTCAGCATTAATATTACTGACATACAACTTGTGTGATGTTAGCTCATGTTGAACCCATGTCTCCCTGCTTACCTCCCTACCCTGATATAAATTATATCCGTTATATCAACTATATCACAACTGAACTTTCATCCCACTTGCAATGATGATACACTGAGTTGCAGTTAATGGAAATAAAAAACAAGATAGAGACAAAGTTACAATTTGAAATCAGAAGACAGAGTTAAAAAACAATTTACCATAAAAAGAGATCAAAATAAGCTGTAAGAGGTAAATGAATTGAAAAGGATAAATGATAAATGATGCTATGACCCTGTATAATAGCTAAGTTAAAGCCAGATGGGTACCACGAGCAGACCACTCCCCCGTGATCTCAGGGGTCTCGCAGTGGACTATTATGTGTGTTATGAGATTAACACTTTAGAGATTTGGCTAAAACTCTTGCAGCTGGATGTCTGGATGAGTTGTAAGTGTCTGAGTGTATTTTTAAAAAGTGCTGTTAAACCTCCATTGCAGCTGAAGGCTTGTGTCTGCAGCTGATGTGTGTAGTCCCCCTCCATGTGTGCATCCAGGCCTGTCCTGCGCACTGGGGCTCTGACCAACAGCCAACCCCTCCATCTCCACTCGGTTCCTCCTCTCTCTCACTTCAGGAGAGGGGGGGAGCAGTTTAGTTTGGACAGGCAGCTGCGAGACCAACACGTCCGAGGCAGATTTTATACCCACATGTGTGCGTTTCAACCCAAAAAAACGCGAGGAAGTGCGGCCTTGCAGGCGATCGCTGGTTGTGTTTGAGGGGGAATGAATCTGCCTCTACTTGGAAGTTGTTTGCACCATAACCGGTTTTGAGGAGGCGGTGAGGCGCGGCAGGCAGCAGCAGCAGCAGCCGATGGGAGCAGTCAGCAGCAGCGCCAAACTCACAATGCGCCCGGAGTGAGCAGAGCAGAGGCAGGGGGGAGACAATACCGATCCGCGGGCTCACTGAGGAGCTGCGACCTCTCATCTGGACCCGCTCACTTCTACTTCCTTCTCCCGACCTCTTCTTCCACAGTGGCGCGTCCCTCCTCTTCCTCCACGACTGAGTGATCGAGTTCATTGATTGAGACAACATTGACTTCGCGACGAGGGCGAGTGGTTTGATCTGCAGAACTCAGCCATGACGTCTCCGGCGAAATTTCGAAAAGACAAGGAGATAGTGGCCGAATATGAAACTCAAGTTAAAGGTAAAACTTTTTTTTAACGCGTTAAAACGATAGATCGATCTAGTGCAGAAGAACCTTTCTTACTACATGCTGGGCTTCCCTCGACTTGACTCAATGCATGTTGTTTTCCCCCTCCTCTCCTCTCCTCTCCTATCAAGCGTAAAGGGTACACACACGCTCGCCTTTGTATTTCACTAACCATTTATGAAGGTTAATTGTCAGTGTGCGGACATGGCGGATCAATAAAACATCAATTATACATCAATAATGGCAGTCTTATCTGGAACATCATGATCAGCGTGTTTGATTGCTCGTCTTTAACTCCAGCACACAGATGGCCAACAAAGAGAAAAAAAATCTCAGAAACCAGTGCTGTTGTCCAAATGTGGCCTCTACATGGTCAGAAGAGAGAAGCTTACGGTGTGTGTGTGTGTGTGTGTGTGTGTGTGTGTGTGTGTGTGTGTGTGTGTGTGTGTGTGTGTGTGTGTGTACTACCCACAGGGCCGGGGTTTCGACATGGAACAAGGCAGGGCGTTTCTCTCCCCCTCTGTCTCCTCCGTGTCTGTGCTGCTGGTTCTTTCATGCTGCAAGTGTGTGTGTGTTGTGTGTGTGTGTGTGCAGATTGCATCAAAATGATCAATTTGTATTAAGCCTAGTTCATTGATGACATTTGATTGGTGTAGCCTCTGCCAGTGATCAAGAACATGAGAGCAGATTGTAGTGATTGGAAAGGAGCGTTCAGATATGAACTGTTTACTGGTTGGTGTGTGTGTGTGTTACCGTCATCACACAGGCATACTGTATTTACTGGACACTCAGTCAGCGTGACACCTGCTTGTCATCATATATATATATCATCTATACATTCAGTGATACACTTCACTGGGGAGGAAAGGGGAAGCACAGAGGTGGCAGGAAGGGGGGGAAAGGGATGTGAAACAGAGAGGACAGGATATTTCCCTCCTCCTCATGAACAACATGTTTCCACTGCTGCTGCTGCAGTGCCAGATAACTAGATAAGACGAACCAGCCATCGCCTCCTTCTTCAGCGCTGCAGCCCCTTGTTTCCATTTAGGAACAGGACACCAGCCTGGTCTCCACATCGTCACCTCATGGCCCCTCTGTCCTCCCGTAGAGCCGCTGGCTCCTGTGACTTTGTTTGACAGAGCAGCTGTGGTTGTTGAGAGAGTTGGTATGAATCACTAGGTTGTCAAACTGGTGTAAATACACAGATTTGTTACAAATTAAAGGTCCATAAAAACAAACATAGTACAGTGCAGTAAGGTGTGGAACCACCAAAAGCTGCCAAAGCTTCATCAGTGCCCCATGACTTGGATTCAACAAGTTTCTGAAACTCTATCGATTCTTCCAGAAGATAGTCATAGGTGTTCACCTGAGTTGAGATTTGAGGAGTTCGCAAGCCACATCATGTGATTCAGTTTACTTTAGTATCTTAAACCTTTCAGTGATTGCCTTGCACCCTGTATGGGAGCATGTACATTTGTTATATTACTCCACTCCATCCAGTTTCTGTTTGTACACAGTGATCTGGACAGGGTTTTGATTTGGTGGCATATTCTAATGGTTAATTTACCAAATGGACAAAGCAATCCAGGCTTACACCTTCCTAACCGCTTCTTCTTGTTTACCTGCCCATCTGCAAACTCACTAAGCTGTCGCCACAGTGACATTAGTGTCCGGGTAGACTGCTGTTGATGCATGGCGGCCTGTGTAAAGCCTTCTGTCTGTGCTACATTCTGAGAGCTTTTGCTGTGTTTGGCAGACTGTGGACTCAAATGTTTGTCCATCGACCCTCAGCATCGATTCCTCCTGTCAGGTACTTCACTGCTCCCTGGTGAACGGCTGTGCTGGACTACCTCTCCCTTCCTCACTCAATCCACATGTTTTTCCATCTTTCCTATCAGGAAAGAACGGATAAAAGGGTAAACCTGTGCATCCACATAACTGTTTGAGGTGTGTGTGTTTTTCCAACTGTGGAGAGTCGTCAGTAGACACTGTGTGTCTGCTCTCACATTCCAGGCAGTCGGTCTTGACTAGGAGACACACACAGTCTGTCATTACCCTGTGCACTGCTGTTAAAGATTCTCTAATGGAGGGTATCAAGCAGCATGAAGCGTCGTCTTTACGTCACATCTGTCTCCCTTTTATTTGTTAACCTGTGTCTGTCTTATTTTCAAATGTTTTAATAATCTCAATTGTTTCAGTCCACTGAGCTGAGGAAACACATTTACCTGTAGGTCTCTGCTCTAATCAGGAAGCAGGCGTAGCCTTTGCATTCTGTTGACATACACTGCAGCATCCTGGGTAAAATAAATCCTCATTGCTTACATTCATAAAGCTCTGCAGCAGGAGAGGAGGCGCATGATTCGTGTTAACATTTAAACATTCACAAAGACAGAGGCTCGACAGAATTACTCAAGCACTTTATTGACTGCCTGATTATTTAAGGAATGTTAATTACTATAATTTCGAGTGTCGTTTGGCAGATGTACCTCCAGCTCAGCCATCAATAAAACACTTAATAAAATACTCAAAGGGACGTTGATGCTTTATGTTTTTAAAGTTTAAAAACACTCATTTAGTGCTTGCTGCTGGATATTTACAGCTGACAAAAGCCACTCATAGGTATTTAACCTCAATGAGGCTTCTATTTTTCTTTGCCTACCCTCCTGCACGTTAGAAAAGGAAAAAAAACTAACTTTAAAGTATGTATGGCAAAGTGATCAGGCACTGAAGAATGTTGCTTTTATTAATGCACATCAATGCTTGAATACTACTATCCCCTACTTAGTCCTTTTTCACACAGAGTGCTGATACTTTAATATTGGATTTTGGCTGATGCAAAGAATGTTCCTACTTCTCAGGAAGAAGGAGTGTTTGCATGTGTGGAGAAAGAGAGAAACAGACAGAGTAACTAAAAGTGAGATAGAATAGAGGATAAGAGAGAAAGACCAAGAATGAAAGTGAGACACATTTGAACAGGGATAGGGTTGTTGCAACAACTGCGGTTGGTAACACGTTGCTGAAATAGAGTTAAGGAATGATCTTATCACCTGCCATTTTCAGTTCAGTAAGCATTAAGTAAGTATTTATGTGTTATTGAATCCAGAAAGCTCTGAGCTTTGTTACTAACAGGCTCCATCATCATATTTATCCATTCAATGCACATCTTCCTGCCATCACAATGCCTTTTCACCCGTCTTCAAGTTCACCATGTTGTTTGAGTGGTGAGTCTTTCAGAAAATTGACAGATGTTAAATTCTTCAAGCACATTTTTGCTCTGCTTCATCATCTGAAGTGGTTCTAGATAGCTGCCAATCGGTATTTGCCTTTGCAGATGGTTACCACCACAGATAAAAGGTTTTGATTGTGGTGTTTTTGTGGTTTGACAGAGAAATACAGAGAGGTGGCCGTTCAATCTGATGATGTGCTTGATGACTCTTCTTGATTTTTAGACTAAGCTATTTTAATTTTGCAGAGTGGTAAACTTTCTAGCTCTGTAGGTACAATATTGATTTCTCAGAGGACTCAAGTACCTGTAAAAAATGAATAAAGGGCTGCTTTCAATTGCGCACAATATAAAAGGGGGTTGGAACTAAAAGAGGTTTGTGGGTTGGTGTGTGTGTTTGTGAGGCTCTGTGTCTGGCCTATATTTTTTGTGAGTGTGAGTTGTGGATGAATTGATGTATATTTAATCAGGTGGATCAGAGGAGTCACGTGACATAGTGGCTGAGATTTTCTCTATCTCTGCTATGATACAGTGAGAAGCAGAAGAAATAGAGAAATAACAAACAGGGGGAAGATGGATGCAGTGTAATAGTAGTTGTAACACTAAACCCTTTGCTACAGGTGCCCTCACTTCAGCCTTGTGTGGTTGGGAGGATGTGGGAAGTCGTCTTAAAACTAATTACTTAGAATTACTTTTACGACTTTGTGTGTGTTATCCTTTTAACAATCCGTTTAGACTTGGACTCGGTCAATACACCCCCTCGTCTAATTGACAACCACAAGTCAATCAAACACTCAATGCCATTGTTTACTCGCTCTGTGTGTGTGTGTTTGTGGATATCTGTCAGGGTGTGCTGGTGAAATGTAGACGGGTTCTGATGTTTTTCTATTGTGAGATGATTTAAAATTGCACACAGAGCTTAAAATAATCACTCAGGAAGGATGTGTGTGTGTGTGCAACTGAAGTTCAGGAGTCGGGCTGGAACACACACACATTATAAAGGGAGTGTGTAATGCTTCCTGTTAGGGCCCATGGCTTTGTGTCTTTGCAAAGGAATCATAATACACACACACACACACACAATGCAACCATGCTTGGTGTGTGAGGATTTTCAGCTCTGCAGTCAGCACACTTGCCTCTCAGGATAGCGAGGTGTGTGTAAACAGTAGCAGTCAGCGTGTGCTGTGTCAGCACCAGACATGATGGAACCTGGCTGGGTTCTCTGTGCCCCTCTCCCTACCTGCTTCCTCATCCTTCAGCATTTGATTTGACAATTTACTACAAGGCTGCCAAGGCACCTGAGCAAAAACACAATTTTCTGAGGCTGAAAGTGCTGAGTCTGCCTCTTTCAGTGCACACACACACTTATTCAGAACATTGGCGGCAAGTCAATGAATGTGTTATTGTGATTTGGATCGAGCTGTCTAATCCATCTCTGCCCACACCCCTGCATTCTGTATACAGTTGACAGAAGGGTTATGAAAAGAGGAATGTGTGCTATGATAGCTGCAGCTTCTACCACCACGATATGCAGATGAACCGGTAGAGTTGTACGGCACCCTCAGCTCATCAAGGTCAGTGTTAGAGACATGCGGGAATAGATTTAGGGTTGGGAAGAAAAAATTAAGTAAATGCGGAAGAGAAGTCGAAGGGGGTAATGTCAAAGGTCAGCTGTTAGATTACTGCTGTTCGTTGGTGCCAGATGTTCCAGATGCCGTGATTGGGCAACAGATGTTTAGCCTTCCCTTGGTTAATCCTGACACTCTGGCTGTCACCAATTTACTAGGCCTTCAGCACTGAGGCATGTTGGGATTGGATCTCCCCTCCCTCTTTTCACGTGCTCCAGCTTTGATGTTTGAAGTGTGTGTGGCTGCACCCATCTAAACCTGATTCGTCCAGTCAGTGTGTTGCCTCATTTTGGAACACGATAAAACCGATACCACATTTGCTCATGCAAAACACACATGCCCATACACAGTCACACAGACTCCTGTAGCATGCCAGACCCTGTTAGCTGTTGTAGGTTGTTTTGCATAAATGAACTGTTGCATGCCACTCAGACAGTTCAGTCAGACAACTCGCGTTCAAATGTTTATCGCAGCAGTAGAACAGGTTACTGTTTGGCGTCTAGGCTCCGACTAAATCACTCCCATTAGACATAGATATGATGGGAGTGATGAGCAAAAACCAGTGTGTTAAATGTGAATTATGTTCACTTTTGCTTAAAATATTGTCTAATCATCCGTTAAGGTGACACAATAGAAGATTCACTTCCGGCTATATTCGGGGCTCCCCCTACAGGTCGTAAATATGAGTCTGGGCTTACCAATGTACACAGCTTTACACACATGCATTTGTTAAGCTGATGGAGAAGAAACACCAACCTCAGAAGCCAAAGAACTATGAATTGTTTGGCTAACTTGCCGATCGAAATGGGTTCACCTGGGTTCTGACTAGTGAGTCACCAGCTTATTCGCACTGCCCAACGTCAAGCAGGCAGAACAACACAAGACAAAGCAAACACACAAAAATTATGACTTGTCCATTAACAACACCAGGGGGCATCTGTCCTGCTGCCTTTAATCTCTAATAGCCAAGGAGTGAAATATGCTTGTGAGCTAGTATTCTCCTATAGCTAGCTACTAGCTCCGGGTCTGGCTTTCGGTGTGTGTGACGTATGCTGTAAAGCAGGTCTGGATGTTTCAGCACGGTACACCAGAGTCACGTAATGCAGTTTACCATCAAAAGGATTATGAATCTGCTTTGTTTAGGAACACATCTACTTCATGTTGCTTTAGATTGTTTTAGGTTATATGTGTCAGCACTATAATATCTGATATATAAGATCACGTTGTCTAACCCTTTGTGTGAGTCTGTGTGTGACTTGAGCTCAGAGTTAATACAGAGGCCTTGACCCCTGTTAGGGTGCCTCATTTGTAATTCACTTTCTTTATATGACATATGCAGACACACGCAGCAACAGCAGAGCAACCAGTGAGAGTGTGTAAAAATGTAAAAAGCAGAGCTGTATTTGGGGCCACCACACACACACACACACACACACACACACACACACACACACACACACACACACACACACACACACACACACACACACACACACACACACACACACACACACACACACACACACACACACACACTGTCAATCCCCTACACCCTCTTTTTCAATCTTTTTCTTTCTCTCAGCCTACATCCTAGGAACAATCAGACCATTGTGAAAAGAACCTCTGGTCTTAAACTCAGTTTGTCTCCCCCTCTCTGTTTCTCTTTCCCTCATGATGTCTGTCAGTTGTGATGAAATGTGACACACACATTTTTGACACGCCATATGGCAGCTTAAAACCAGTAATCATCACTTTTATGATTTCAGCATTTGCGACACACACATTTAGCGTGCATGCAGGAGCTTCTCCACCGGACACTGACTCATAGCCAGCTGAGAGAAAGAGGATGTGTGTGTGTTGGTGAGAACATCTTAAAGAACAGAGGAATCTATATAAAGCCACACAGGGCAGAAACAAAGCATAGTCATATCCTCTGTAAAACAATCAATTGGAGAACAGACATCCAGCTGTAAATAAATAGGAGTGAGGCAGAAAGGAGGGAAGGAGAGAAAACACAACAGTAGAGAGGTTGGATAATGCTCCCTAGGGACGCCAGAGGAAACAGGTTGTGTTTGAACAGCCCTCATACGTGGCCAGAGCGGGAGGAGAAAAAGCAAGGAGCCTGACCAAGGAGGGAAAAGGGAGAAGGCGGGGCAGAAGGAAGAAGGAAAACTAGAAGGAGGGGATCTGGGAAACATGCAAGAGACCTGAATGAAAGACAGTTTAAAAGAGAGGGAAGATGCCACATCTGCTCAGTTGAATATGTCTGTGTGTACATTATGCACTTGTATTAGCCTTTTCAGTCCCCATCTCTGTCTCTCTCTCTCCTTCTCTCCTTCCCCCTGCATCAGCAGCTTCTCTCTGCACGTAGGCAGAGTTGGTTGCTAGGGTAACTGAATTGCCCCCATTTTTCTGGGTTTGTGAGGAGCAGAGGGAAAATGAGAAAGAATAATGTAGATTTGTCTCCCCTCCAGGGTCTAGCTAATCAGGTTACCACTGTACACACTTGATTCCATTTTGAACCCTCAGACCTTCGTCCTTTCAGTATCCCCCCCCCCCATTTGCTTTCTTGCCTTGCATTCCTGTTCTCCTTGTCTGCTCTCCTTCGCCTCCTTTAGTCCTCCTTTTCACCACTTTCTATCTTCCTGGGTGTCACTGCGGTTTTCTCATCTCCCTCGAGCTCCCTCAGGGATGGTATGTTCAATATGTGTGTGTGAAATGAAGAAAGGCACGGTTTGATTAAAGGAAAATCTGAATTATCGCTTTTGTTTCTTGAAAATACTTTGATTTGATTCGATGTTTGAAGATTTGTATGTATGACAAAAGATACAAATCCTCGAAGACCCATTTTAAATGTGTGCCAACATCAAACAGTGTAAATTAGAAGCAAGTGAGCGCTAGCAGGGTGGGTGGGTTGTGCAGGTGTCAAGGGGAGAATTTCACTGTGTGTTTGTTGCGTGTTGTGTGTTGGAGCTGAGCAGTCACTGCATGCTGGCATTCACCATCTGGGTTCACACCTCTGCTAATGCTGTTTTAATGAAGCCATTCATCACCTCCTCTCAGCTGAATCTGCATCACTCAGATGCTCACACACAGCCCCTCTCTCAGCTTTTCTCTCTGCGTCTGTATGGATGTGAGTGAGGACACAGTGTTCTTCCCCCCCTGGTTGCTATGTGGATGCACCAGTTCTATTTTAGTTGTTCCCAGCATCAAAGCTGCTCTGGTGGAGATTTCTCCAATTTCACTCTCAAAGTTTGTTGCTGCCCATATGCAGGCTTAAAGAGGCTTGTTTAAAGTGCTGAGTCCCAGCTTTACTTTAAACCCACTTTGAATGTGGGAATACTGTAGTTTCTTTCCCACGGTTTATACACACACATACACACACACACACACACACACACACACACACACATACACACACACACACACACACACACACACACACACATACACACACACACACACACATACACACATATACACATATACACATATACACACACATACCCCGAGGAGGAAGCATCCTCTGATATCTGAGTTAGCCCCTCTTCCCCTGCCCTTGCCCCCTCACACTCAAACCAAATGCAAAACCGCTACACACAAAACACATTTCTGCAACTCGTTGACTGTGTGGGCGTTTGCTTTGGTGTGTGCACTCCTAACATGTTGACCTCAGCTGGAGGTTACATTGAAGTTACTGTCAGCCAGTTATGTATCAGCAGGAAGTAGATGTGGAGATCAAAGCAACAGGAGGTCCTGCTGCGTAGAATCAAAGAAGGGGGGTTGCCTATGTGCAGACACGTGCATCTCCAAATTGAGGAAGGTTAAGGTCATGCTACATAGTACCTGACACAGTGACATGAATAAAACTTGAAGAATCTCCAAACTGGTTGAGTCTTCTTTTATCACTTTCTTTAACATTGCATTTTTTTTAAGATTCACTGATTTTCCAGTTTTAATTTATGGATCTCGACAGAAAAATATTTAGGGGACTGATGAATATGAGTTTGTGCAATTTGTTGTGTCTTGATTAAATTTAAGGGGACTTGGCAGAGGTATGCGATCTACGAGTGTCATTCTCGTTTAATTTAATGTTTTTAGACAGAGAACAAGAGGGAGAAGAAAAGGGAATAAAGATAAAGTGTGGTTTTGTTTGTGCAGAGAAGTGAAACTCAAACATATCATAATCGTTTACTTATGTAATCTGAATCAATATAATCTGTGATGTGCAAGGGACTTCTTATGCAGATACTAGTTTCTGTGAAAGGTGACAGGAGGACTACTTGTATATGAATGTTCTACAAGAGTTTAATATATACACAGTCAGAGGACGTGCATCATATACAGGTACACACTCATCTCTCGTGTCATATCGGCACATGTTGGAGGGTGTGGAAGTATGAGCATTACCTCCCTGAATGCATTTATGGATGAACCCACCCTGGAAATGTTGCTTGCCTGCAGCAGACACTGGAGCTGTGCAGAGGCAGCAGCACATACCTGATGTCTGATATTTATATCACTTTTCGTTTGCAGGCGCCTGTCGCTTAACTTCTTCTTTTTCTGCAGCTCACTGAGCGAGGCCAGGGGCAATGGTGTGTGTGTTTGTGAAGAGCATGCTGATATGTTCTGTTCACTCTTGCATGAAAAAGCGTGTCATGGGGCTGTGGAATATGTGTGGTCAAAGTAATCTCTTCACCTGTCGTGCACAAACACAATCCACCCATCAATGAAGTCACTAAGTCAATATTTTAATGCACATTGTGTTCTAGTTGAATGCTGAGTTCAAAATGGAGTGTGTACTGTTGGAATGAACTCTGAAATTTTGCAACAGGTACGTTTAAGGTAGCGACACCTACAAGCAGGATTGCATTTTTACTTTTAGGTCCACTGTGGAGTTAATAGACCATGTGCCGGCCTGCACTGTGGGATACCCCTCTCAGATTATCGGCTTCGCCTCCCCCCTCGCCCTCCCCCTGCTGCCCCCCTCCCCCTTTACATTCCGACTTAGTCCATGTGCTTCAAACAGAGTGGAAATGGGAATATCCCTCCCCTTATACATGCACACACACATACACATTCCTGTTGTGCAGTGGCCCATGCGGGACTGGGGTTGGTGTGGAGCTGATGGGTGCTCTCCATATAGATTATACATGGTGTGCTCCACTTTGTCTAGTCACTTTGTCAAGTAGTAGACCTCTGCCTGGACCTGTGCTGAGCTGAAAGTCAAATAAACCAAGTGGTATTTATTCGAAATGTGCCAGAGACAAGCCCTGAGGATTGAGGTGATGAGGAAGATGATGAGGAAGATGGGATACCGAGGGGGCATGCCTTTTAGCACAAAGCCCTTCCCATCAATCACCTCATCACATTTGTGGCAGAGCAGCTTGACACGAGCATGTTCTGGTGCCCCCATCACTCCTTTTCTTCCCCCTTTTCCCAGAATTTTGCCTCTCCCACTCCCTTTCTCTCTGTGAAATCTTTCTGTCTGGGGGCAGTGTGGCGTGTTAAAAGGTTGCTGTCCATGACACATGTGCACATACACACAGCCATTCTCTGTGCAAAGGTTGCAGTGGGAGCAGCAGGCTAAGTGGCTGAATGTGAGTGGAACTCTTGTCATGTGCCGGTGGTATTCCCTCTGAGGAATGTGGAGGAGTTCCCAGTCTGAAGTGGCAGATTCCCGCTGCCTGGTCTGAGCATGAATGTGAACATTTAGGAATCGCTGTGGTCTGGTCCCATCGGTGGCATCATAAATCATGTCTGATTGAAAAATTGTCTTATCACTGCAAACTTTATTGTAATCCTTAAGATTTCTGCTGTGCAGCGACTCGTGGCAGCTAAACTGTGGGCTGAGAGAATTCATTGTGTAACATTCATTGTTTAGCTTTAACGTAGAAATATTAAAGAAGGCAGTGTATCACTTAGCTTGCAGTGATTTGTCATTGTCCACATGTTGCACATATGCTGGGTATTGTCTTCTGCATCAGGTGCACTTGCTGTTTTCTCTAAATCTTTAATTTGCTTTTTGAATTTTATGGTGAAAGGTAGAATCCACCAATGTATATGCAATAAAAAATATTTCAGAGCATCTTTACGTAGATGGAAGACTTTGAAAAATGCGGGAGGCTGGAGTCAATCACAAATGGCATTAGGTGAGAGTAGGATACACCCTAGACAGTTACCCAGCGTAACTACTGTCAAATATACAAAAAAAACTGTAGTTAATGGGTTAATAAATGCAAAAAAACACACTGAATTCCAGTAAAACTAAAGACCTGTCCTGTATTAGAGCAGCTATTGTATCTACAAAAGACATGTTGGAACTAAATTGTCATTGTTTCAGCATCTCTGTCACTGATAATGGCCAGGAAGGCTTTCAGTCTGTGTGAGTCAGGTCCCTGCCTGTGTCCCTCTCCATTGTGTCCCGCTTTTGCTGGGGGCTGACAATGATGACCACTGTCCTCTGAGTGAACCACATCGCTGTCATAGCTTACATTCTACACGGACCATATGCACACAACACAGCTGGCCTTACTACGACATCGAGGCCATTTTGAATTCATGAATTATTGTGTTGTCTTTGGTGCAGCAGAGAAAATGTGTCTGATTTCTAGCTGGGAGGGGGGTGATTTCCCCTGTTTTGTGAAGAACTGGGAGGATAAAAAGAGAAGGAGAGGCGCTCTTCTCCTTCAGTGAGTGAGAGAGGAGTGTACGCCTGATGTCTGGGAGAGGGAAAGTCTGAACAGCAGGACTCCGTTCGATCAAACAGGCTTCCTCCACGGATAAGACAGCGAGGCAGCCAGGGAGAGAGACAAACACAGGCAGGGAGGGGACAAAGGAAAATGAGAAGAGACCTCTTTGTAGTGTTTCAAACTACACATACACGTTATATATTAAATGGCCCTAATGACCATCTCACTTTACCTTGTGCCTGATTCATGATGATCTGTCTGTGTGAGTCTTCTGCAGGAAGTCGAGAACAGGTGTGGGCCACATGTCTCCCTCTGGTCTGCCATGACCCTTGGCCTCTCTTGCCTGCCACAGACTCTCTCAAGGGACCTGCTTCTCTCAAGGCTGCCGTCACGAGGGACGATCGTTGCACATATATTTGCCACAACCTGACGGCTCTGCATGTGTGTGCGTGCATGTTTATGATGCAGAGATTACGCTGTGTGAAAACGCTCCCTCTTCTCGCCCTTCAGCGCAGAGGCAGCGTCAATAATTCAGCAGCACATTGCAGAACACAATGCTACACACACCACTGCTTTTTCTCGCTTTCCCTCCCTCTAGATTCCTCAGTATTTATCTGTCTCCTGTTAGACTGTGTTCATGCCCCCATTTTGTTTCTCTTACTCCCTCCCCCAGTCTGCTCAGTTCTGCCCACTCTCTCTCTCCATTCCCTGTCATGTTTTCACTAGAGCTAAGAATCTGTCAGACCTCTCACTTTTCTTGGATTCATTAGTGTCCATTTTTTCTTTTCTCACGGATTTAATTATTGACGTCTACTCCCTTCCTTCTCCCCTATTAAAATCTCATCTCACCAATTCAATTTTGAGGGTCTGAAGGGGAGCTATGAGGGAAGGGTGTGGCCACCCACTCTGCAGGACTCTATTGTGTTTCACTGATTCTGACCCACACATCACCTCTCATCACACACAAAATAGAACATGCACGCTGTGTCAAGTCATCAAGTGCCAGACTCCTCTCACTGGAGAGGCTTAGTCTCCTGGTATTGGAGCAGACTATTCTTGAGGACAGATAACTTTGTTTTCTATCCTGTGTGTGTAATGCTCACTTGACGCCAGCCTCCCATAGGGTCAAAGGGCAGAACGATTGAGAGAGAAAGCCTTGAACAGTAGGACTTGGCCACAGAGTCTACCTTGGGGATGTCAGATGGAGGATACAATAGGGTGTTTTCATATCTATAGTTTATTTTCTCTGGTCCAGATCAGTTGGAGAGTTCTTCCCTCAGTTCGGCTTCTTTTCTGAACCAGAATGCATCACAAAACGTTCACTCAGCTCATTGGTCAGATGCTGGGGCGGGAGCTAGAAGGTAAACACAGGAATAGACTTCAAACTTTCAACTCTCAGTTCATTCCCCTGCTAGCTGCTACTACTGCTACACAATCCACATCCCAGAGTTCAAAGCACATGGTTACTGGAGCCAGACTGAGACCACCTCCGCTAAAAGGGTTTGGTGTAGATTGGGTCCACACCTGAGTGTAATGGGTGTTGACACCTAACCAAACAAATTGTACCAATTTAACTGGACTAAGAATTTCCAGAAATTTGTGTCATCATTGACACTCATCCTCTGTGAGATCAAAGCTCAGGTTCAGCAGAGAGCAACTGATCTTGGTTCAGCACTGGTCGACAGATGCTCTTTAGCTGTGATGGAGAATTAAACACAGGCGTTCTACGTTGAGAACATCTGCTTAATCATCTGACTGGCACTACGTCAAGTGAGTGCTGCGTGGGTGTGCACAGGGTTGCAGGTACAGGTAAGAAAATGAAATATGAACCAGGAAGTCAAGTTTGACTAATTCATCCGTTAGATTGAAGGGTTATCAGATGCCATGATGCACTGCTCAGCAGGTTAAACTTCTTTCAGACCGAATGATACAGCCCCAGATAACAATTGTGTTGGAGTACTTGGCACTGGAATATAAGTCATAGGTGTGTTGCTGGAAGACGCTGGATTGTTTTTGGTCTCATTCAATGAAAATCATGACTGTGAGGTTATCCTGACACTGTTAGCCTGAGATGTTTATGACGTCTGTCCCAGTGCTGTGATGACCATCAGATGTCTGCATGGCCCATGACATGGTGATATTTGAGCTGTAGGGACAATCATGTGGGTGGTAATGCCTGTTAAGTAGGCAGTTATGTGTGAGAAAGCAAAACAACAGTGCGTAAGTGTTTGTGTGTTCGAGCAGCACAAAGGCTGCTGTCATTGTCAGGGCGACCTCAAGCTGACCTTAGGTGAGCTTTCCTCACCCTGCTAGGGTTTACAGACGAGTCCTCTGAGTCAGACGTCATCTCTGAGAATTCTGGGAGAGGTCATTTATCATTAATTCCCTATTATGATTTGAGTGAAATAGTTCTCACTATTACAGTCCGGCGAAAAAATATTCTTTAGGCTTGGTTGTATCACACTTCAGATTCACGCAGCCGATTATATCTGTGGTGGTAGCTAACTTGTTGATGATTGTGAAAACTCTGCATCCTGATGATGCACACAAGGTCACTGTGTTTCTGTGAGAGAGCAGGGCAAAGAGCAGTGCTCACAGTTCTACAATGAAGCAGTGATGCAAACCACTGAGATCTTTGTAATCATAAGAAGTGTGTAAAAGATGTTCTGATTATTAGGAAACTGTGGCAGGACAAATTAAGACCATGGCACGGCTGCCACAGACTAGGTAATTAATGGGACTGTAACACTAAACTATTCAAGGACATAGAGTTTTATTGGGGCAGTACACACAAACTGCCCCTGATGTGCTCTGCTGCAGGGGCATTGATTGAAGGGACTTTCCAACCAATCAGTAAGGGTACACCAAATTACGTCACCTTCCTGTTTCACTCGAGGCTCTGCTGTTCCTGCAGGTCCTAACACTAAATCATTTTTATGTGCTAACAAATGATCATCTGAAAGTGGTTCTAACGTTGTAATCAAAATAATGTACCTAATGCAGCGCCTTTCTTAATTTTTATTCTTTTACTGATATTTTTCGGGCTCCAGGCTGTCCCAGAATATAAAGCTGTAAGACGAGTGAGGTGTAACAATGCTGACGGGTAATCTGTGATACAACCGAATGAAGTGGTCCACTGTGTCTCTCACATCCTGTAAGAGGAGTTTAGAAAACACAGTATTGCTAATTCCAAACCCTGCTTCACTTAGCCAGCTGCTGCATTAGTAGAAGTAGTGACATCACTGTGCAGTTTTGAATGCTCAAAATAAAACCAGCCCAAAGTCTCACTTTCCTACTAAGCCTGTGAAATAAGACCTTTCTTATGTATTTTCTGTAATCTCATTTAACTACTTTTCCTGCTATACATAGAAGCCCAAAATATGAATTAAAGGCCTATAAGCTCTTAAGAAACAGAGAAGGCTTTAGCAGGAGTGTGTTCTAAACCGAACAATGACCCAAGTCCTCATTCACCAGGCATCAGTGCTTATCTCATGTGGACTCTATTACACTCCATCTGATGACCTACAATATCCTTGTGTTATAAGTATATCAATGACTGTAAATTAATGATTTCAGTATGTGGCTGCACCTATAGACTTTTGACACTTCCTCCCCTAATTACTTTCATCTGAGGATTATTGTGATCACATACAGAGGGCAAAATGTGATTGTCACAGATTATTAACCATCCTACTATAAGGAAGGACACTGTCTTTTCTGAATGATCGAGACAGTGAGAATAGTAGCCCATGTCATTAAACAGGTTATATTTATATATATATTTTCACCCAGATTTGGAGTAGATCAGAACAAAGGGGTGGATCCAATTTGCTTTCACTTTCTTTAACATTGTGAGATTGGCCGTTTTTTTGACCTTTTCACCAAATTAGAGAATAATTCATTGATCTTGATGAAAAAATTAGGCATATTTAGGGTTGCTGCACACTAAAGGATTTTCATCTCTTGACCGATTTTGAAAATGTTGGAGACCACAGACATATTGAAAGATTTTACCGATTTTTAATTTTGTAATCTTCAGCTGGAGATGAGTTGGAAATGTGTTGTTGTTTTTAGTTTAGTTAGTTTTATGTGACCGATATCTATGAGCGTGTGTAATTTGGTTTGGTAAGCACTGCAGGTCTAGTTTGTTGTCTGTAAAAAGTCTCTTTTTGAAGTTTTCATTGGTGATGGAGCATTTCTGTGCGTTCTGGTTTGTGTGGAATGGAAACTTTTGTGAAGTATTTGCTGTTGAAGGAAATATACTCTGTCTTTATCAGCTGGTTAATCACCTTTTCCACCTTGTGTCTCCTCCATTAATAGAGCACCGATGGTTTAAAAGGAACTATGGGGATGGGAAGCCGATTAACATCAAGAAACACTTGGTTCGTCTTTTCCTCCTCTTGTTGTTGGTCTATCTCATGCCAGCAGATAATAACCAGAGTTGCTTGGTTATTACGAAATTAACTAAAATACACCTTAAGAGGGAACAATGCTGCAGAAAAGGAGAATAAGAAGAGTGAAAAGAATCTTTTCCCAGCTGAATCCCCTGAGCTGTTTTTGTGCTGTTCAACAGAATTTAGTTGTGGTGGTTTAATATGCTGAGGTGTTGAGTTGTCCTTCTCTCTGGGACGCTTTTCATGCAGCTTGGCCCAGTTTATCCTCCTCACACTTCTCTGCAGTGCTCTGAGCCGGTGGGTTTGCAAGTGAGGAGGAATTCAACCTAGCTTGCTGAATGTGATCTCCACTGTGGAAAAAAGTCGACGGGTAAACTGCATAGCAGCAAATCATAGTCACAGCTTTATCAGCTTCTCATTTCAGATGCACATCGTAGCTGTTGCTTGTGTATCCAGGCTTCGGTAACTGCAAGGACGGCGGTGACAGGCGGCCGCTGGATGAAATGGTGGCCATATTTCATCGGCCAGGCCTGTCACAGCTGGGAACCGCAGCTCCCTGAGCTGTGGCTCTGCAGGAGTCATTACACAGCAAGGCCACTTCTCCATAGTGTGCAAACGCTCACATACATGCACATGTGCAGACACGGGCAGGCGTGAGACTGAGTTACACCTCTGGAGGAAGGGGCTGGAGGAAAGGGTGAAATGGAGGCAGGAGTGGGGAGAGATGGGGGACTTGTGATTGCAGTTGCTGCAATGCTTGATCTTGATTTAGCTTTTTCTGCTGACTAACGCACTGTTTCTTAATCATGACCTGCTGCTGTGGCCTCCAGGATAACCTTGACTTTCACAGCTTTATTGTAAGACTAAGAGAGTACATTCATAGCACACCCTGACAGATTTCCAGTGTGTGTTGATGTGATCTTTAGGTGCCATTCAATTCTAGGGCTATATCTAATTAATATTTTCTTTAGTACTGTACTTGCTTGTTTTTGTCTCACCAATTGTTTAAAACTCAGAGATGTTTAAAAAGCAAATGATTACCCAAAGTCGTCGACTTATTGTTCAGTTTACTTTATTGTTTTAGCAGTGAGACAATTATTGTACAGTTTCTCCATCAGAAGATTGTAACAGAAAAATATGTATTTGCAAGAAGGTAGAATGTACGTCACTTTAAGATGAGACAACACACACACACACACACACACACACACACACACACGAGGAAAAAGACTGTAACTGTAGACAGCGTCGATGTGACCCCGAGGTGGATCCTGATAGTATCTCATGTTATCGGCTGCTGTTCTGGGTCTCATCCTTTGTCTGATGGAACATATTCCCCTGCTCTGTTCTCCCGGCCTCTCTGCCATCCACTGGCACTCAGATAAGGATCGGCAGACATCAGCAGATACAGCTGTTAACTCGCGGTGCCTCCACCCGCCCTCTCCTCTCAACTCTGACTGTATCCACTATCTCCATCTCTGCCATTTTCCGACAGCCATTTTTGGCATGCCACTGATGTCTCTTGGAATGCAGAGATAAGAGTTGCTGCGTAAGGACGTACATACCCGTCACATACACATTCAGTATCATGCATCTCGTTCCCGCTGGGGTTTGTTTGTGTCTGTGTGTGTGCAGTTTGTTCTGTGACAGAGGCTGTCATACACAACTATTAGACAGAGTGAGGCCATTACACGCTGTGTTAGGCTTCAAAGCGCTGATGCTTCCCTCAGGGGTGCATTTATGTGCATGCGCACATGCACATGGAGCCCTCAAGGTCCCCGTGAATCATTGTTGCTGACTGATCTAATTCAGACACAGAACTGGAAGAAAGATGAAGAAAAAAATACAAGGAATGACTTAGCAATTGATGATTCTTTAATCTTGAAGTATGGAGTCATTCCACTCGTCGCTCTTTCACTGGATTTAAGTGTTGACCTGCTAATAAAGACGGGAACAAACCTTCATCCACCAGCACACGAAAGACTCTTCGCCCATCCATTGCTATTTGAAAACACTCGATGTCTAGAGAGGGAGCGCTCTCTCCAAGACTGTAGAGGTTCATTTAATGTGCTGCACACACTGTCGGACGGACCACTCACACAGACAGACATACACCCAGCGGGCTCCTTCCCATGCTTGTGTTGAGGATTAGTCAAATCCCCGACTGACTGCTAAGCTGATTAAGGGGGGTGTTATGCACTGGCCATTTGGAAATACTGGAAAGAGTAGACACACACACACACACACACACACACACACACACACACACACACACACACACACACACACAGTGGGAGAGCTAAGCTTAATTTTGTTTCCCCTGCTGGTTCAGGATGGTATAATACGTGTGCGTGTTTTTTGTCTGATACCTATCCATAGCTTCTCAGACAGATGGTGTAGATCACTATACAGTCATGATTTGCATCCCTACGGCGGACTGTGTGTGTGTGTGTGCGTGTGCGTAAGAGAGCAAGAGAGATGGCTGTTGGAACAGACCGATGCCCAGATGGCTGTGTCCGACAGAGACAGGAAATAGAGGTGACACCAGGATGGTACCCTTGAGGTTGTACCACACACATATGCACATACCGATTTCGATTTTCTGCCTTTTCCTTGTTTTATTCTGTTATATTAAGTTGACTGCTAACCAGACACCATCATTTTGGTTTGGGGCATATTTTTTTGACAATTTGCCAACAGAGTAAGTGATTAATCAAACAGTTGTGAGATCAATTGATGCTGGAAATAATAATTAGTTGGAGCCACAGTCTGGTTTCATTTGAAGTCCCTCCATCTATTCCCAGTCCCACTCCCCCTCCCCCAACACATACTCCGTCAGCTTCTTTTCCAGACTGGGTTAGTGGAACAGACAGGGGGCTGTAAATGGGTGAGGAGCTTGTTAACTTTTGATAAGCAGCCTGTTTCATTATGCATAGAGACCCCAGCCCCCAGTGTCTAACCCTTCCAACGCCTCTGCCACCGTGTGAGGGGAATCAGAGCAAATGATGGTTATCTGGAAGAGGAGCGGAGGAGGAGTTGGAGCTCCTTCTTGTCAGAGCTGAAGCTGATGGTTGTATTCCACCAGTTGATGAGGGAGACTGACCCCTCTCCAGTGGCTCTGTGACCTTTGACCTGTGCTCCAAGCTCAGAGTGTAATAAACCCTGATGAGAGCTCCCATGGCTCAGACATGTGATACTTTTAACACAAACACACACCTTCACACAAACACACTTCTCATCTTGCTGCCTCTTTCCTGTGGCTGTGTTTCTCCAGCCGGAGATAAAGCGTTTTGCTGGGCGACTAAAGGGTTAATGACTTCCTGATCTGATCAGAGAGGAGCAGGGCAGTGCAGAGGAATTTACCCCTGCTGAGTAGTACTACCCCCCACGATTACTCTCCCTCTCCCTCCCTGTCACCTCCTTTTCACTCTCCTCTCGCACACACAACCTCCTCTGCCTATTCTCAACATGAATGGTGCAACAAGGACTTGTCACAGTGATTTGCACACAGATATTACTTAGGGGGTGAAGAGAGGTTTATCAGCAGGCTCAAGAGAAAATAACTCATGATAATCTAAGAAAATAGATATCATACTTAGACCACAAACGCCTGCTCCCCTTAAAAACCCTAAGCTACTCAGACATTATATAATTGTTGCTGGTTCTGCAGTTTTAATGTGACATATTTTACAATTCTAGCATTCGATTACTTTTTATAATTTAAACGTCTCTCATTAGCCTTTTCCTTGTTTTGAATCTTTTGTGAACATGCTTACGTTGATGAGTCCCAGCCACCTATTTATTAATATTGAATGTATAGCGTGTCCAAATTGCACCAAATATGACACTGCACTTCCTCAGGTTCTAAAAAACATGCATGTCCAGTTCTCGAGATGTTCCTCCCACATTCAGAGCGATAGATTAGTAGATGGCCAAATGTAAGCTGCAGCGACAACATCTTCCTCCCTCCTCTTGATTATTTGCCCTCATGGTGAGCAGTGACCAAAAGCCTCTTGCAACACAGTGTGGGGTTTGATGTGAGCACTTGGCCGATCTCATCCGTTAAATCTGTCCACACTGTCTGACATGATTCTTGCATGGATGGTAAAAGTGGTTTGTGGTGGTTCAGTCTGTTGTGGTCTGAAGCATAATTAACCAACTGCCGTTTTCTGGTCTGTGTCAGACCTTTCATGTCCAAACTGTGTTCAATGTGAAAGAAGTCGCCCCACTTTGGGTACAAGCTCTTTGTCTGGTCGGAGTCCTTTTGAAACACAATTAAATAAATGACATCATATGAAACAATTAAATGTTGGATTAGATGCACAGCTCTATGTCTCATCTCTCTGTGCATATGAAAGAAAAAAATGAGCTGAAATGTCATGAGTTTCTTCCTCATCTAAAAACATCTTTACTCTGTTCTCCATTATGGAGGTTGTGTCAAAAGTGACGTTTATAAAGCACTTGTAAGACGCTATTAACTTCTGCTGCTTCTGCCATCAGAAATGTCCCATGCTTTACTTATTTATACCCAGCTGCAGCACAGAGTAAGCTTTTATTTCTCTCGTATCCTCTGCTCTCTGCCTGTGTGTGTGTGTGTGTGTGTGTGTGTGTGTCTGCTCTCCTCTGTCGCACAGAGCAGGTTTGCCGTGGTTTGGCTTCATCAGGGTTTTCCACGTCTAAAAGTCACCAAGCTAGTTAATGTTCCTCCTAAAGACAACACTGCTTTTCCTAAAGGTTTTAAGCTCTGGGTGAGAGAGGAAATGCCAATTTGAGTTTGTGTGTTTATACATGTGTGTGTGTCTGTGTGTGTATTTGTTTTCAGAGGAAAAGCCCAGACCCAAGGAAAAGACATTGGCCGGAATCTTCCCATTCCTGCGATACTTTTCCCTCCAACACTTACTGTACTGTAATTCTATCTTTTCTTCTACTCCCTTCCTCTCTCTCGCTCGTGTATGTGTGACTACAGTGAAGCAGTATTAGTCAGGCATGTCTGGAACTAATAGATTCCACCCGGCTGAAGAATCTTATGTGGAAATACTACCTGCAACCTGAGGCTTCAGACTACCGACTTGTTCAACTGCTTAAAAATCTCGTCCCGTGGCCCCACCATCCCCACACACACACACACACACACACACCGCTCACCCCCCTTCAAACTGCAACCCCCTGGCCCAGTTTCTCTCCTGCAGTTTCTCTCTTTCCCTGCCTGGTTTCAGATTTGGAGGGTTATATTGGTGAACTCCACAGCTGCCTGTTTTTCTTCAGGCCCTTTCATTTGGAGAAACAGAGAGACACACACACACACACCTCAGTCCAACCCCCCATCCTGACACACACACACACACACACACTCGCATACACACACTCGCATACACACACTTCCTGCAGTTGTTTTAGTATGACCCTCCCCTCCCATGTGCTCCCTACTGGCAGTGAACTGGTCCAACCGACTTCCTGTCTCTCTGTCCTCTCTTCCTGTGTGCACAGGGATGAATGGGCATATTATTCACAGTGACGCAGTGCCCCTGATTTCCTTTCTTTCTGTTCTTTCCCCCTCTCTTTCTGTTTCTTTCATTCTTCTCAGGACAATAGTATGAGCTCACAGTGGTACAACTCAAAACTATTACCGCCCCTCCTCTCCTCCACCGCTCTGTACTGCAGTATCAGCCCCCGGAGCAACAAAGACCAGGCCTTACTGCATAAACACAGAACACATGCACGTGCTCACATGCACACACACACAAAAACACAAACACAGAAAGAGAGAAGAATGGGTAATATTATAGCTCGCAGCTAGCTGGAACTCCTGCTTGGGTGTCTTGGATTTCCTAGAAGTGTGTGTGTGAGTGTGTGTGTGCGTGCGTGCGTGCGTGTGCGTGTGTGTCAACTTAAATTAGTTGTAATGGAGATTGTTGCTATGGGTTATCATCACACTCAGAAAGGCTTTAAACCACACCATTTTCTGTCTTCCAAATAAGTATGATGATGGTTTGATTAAAACCTGTTTGACAGACTATTTGTAAAACCCTCTGTCTGACTGGGCCTGTACACACCTGCTATTAACATGAGGCTTTGTGATCCGATCACAAGTGGACAGCTCTGAATGCTTGCGTTCGCACCTGGGATTAAAATGTGACCCCATATGCATCTCGTGATCAGATCTCAGATCGGATCTACCCGCACAAAACAAACAAACATGTACGTCAATTCAACACATGTGGCCCAGACCACCTCCGAATGTGGTCCGGCCTGATCGGATCTATCAGAATCAAATACTTTATATTCAATCAGAGTGCGTTCACACCTTTACTGTACTTGCTGTCCACTTTAGATCGGAAACCCACATATGAGTACCAGGTGTGCAAGGGGCCTACGTGGCTCACATATCTCAAGAATCCTTCATCTTCTTAGCTTCACTCTCAGCATGTGTATTGTTAAGGGCCGAATGAAGTGCAGTGTCAAATTTGGTGCAATGGCTGCGTCATAATTCAATTTTAATAAACTTTGAATTAACAAGTGACCAGCACTCTGTAGCAGTGGCGGCTGGGACTCATCAATGTAATTCACATTGTCGTGTCATGACGATGGCAACAACAGCAGATTCTCCAGTTTATGGTTCATAGTACTGAGTCGAACAGGGTAACAGCTCTTTGTGCAGCAGCGGTGCAGCTTCAGGGTTCTATGGAGCTGAGAATTGAGCTGCAGCAGGTCTTTAGTTGCTGCAGCTCAATTACCGCAGGTCACTTTAAGAGTCGCAGTAACAAAGCTGCAAACAGCATAACCACAGGCCAAAAACAAAAACATCCCACTCCAAACAGACATGTTTAGAACGGGTACTGCACTAGTTATTTCAATGTAATCTCAGTGACTTCAAGTGTTATCAGTCAGTTTGTTTAGGTAAATCTTTCCAAACACAAAAAAGTAGAACTTCAGTGAATTTGAAAACCTTCTGTCAAAGAACTGAATACTTCCTATGCAGCTGTCCCTCTGTTGCACTGATGATTCAACCAGGAGCGTTCACAGCCTTCCAAGATGTGGAGGTGGTTTGGATGTGAGTTGCGTAAAATTTTCTGTGGAGAAAATGAATGGGATTTTACTACCTGAACTTGGGGCATCTAAAATTACTCCACTTCACTCCCACTTTGTTAGTCTGTTAGTTTAATTATGTAAAAGAAAAGATGGTCTAAACTGTGAAGCTAAAAGTGATATTGCAATACACGTGAACTGTCCCTTTAAATGAACTGGATCCTCGTCTTGGTCTGGTTTTTTGTTCCTCTGTTGTTTGTCCCCCTCCCCTCACACTCCCTCTCCAACCAGTTTGAGCCTTGTCTCAAACTCTCATCACGTCTACTTGTAAACAGTTGCCGAACGGTTGCCATGTGTGCAGATGTGTGTGTGTGTGTGTGTGTGTGTGTTGTTTGTGCACACCTCTTCCAGGTCACGCCAGCTGGAGATCTGCCGTCAAAACAGCTCAGAGTGACAGCTCGGGCTCACCGTGTCCCATCACTGTCAGTGTGTATGTGTGTGTTGCGGCCATAGCCTGAGGTGCTTTCAGGTATAATGAGTCCTCACAGCGGTGTGTGTGTGGCTCCTGTATGTAGGCCAGCTCACAACAGCAGCCAGAACAACACTCACTCTGCTTAAAGCCAGTGGGGTTTTGTCTTTTAAGCTAATTTTGCAGGAAAAACACGAGTTTCATTTTCCAAGTTAAGCTTGACTCAAATTGGATCAAAGTATCATGCAGCTGGTCGGATTGCCTGTAACAGCGTCTTGTTAGAAGATTTTGTTTTTTTAGTTTTGTGTCCGTCCATGCGTGCATTCACTCATTCATATGCAGCAGGATGTCTGATTCTGGTTTGATTTGAGGTTCGCCAGACCAGCTGCCTTCAACCCACTCCAAAATAACAGCAGACACTGACCATGGTGGTAATATCATTATCATAGAGTGCTCCATCTCCATGCACCATCTCTCGCTCTCTGTTTTTGCCTTACTTTGTCTCGCTCTGGACTTAATTAGATAATCAATAATAGATGATGAGTAGTGGCAGGTTTGGGTGAAATGTTTGTGTGAAGAAAATGACTTTGGATTCTTCAGATTTTTTCTAGATTTGTCCATTTAATATTATGAACTCACTGTTGTTCTTCACACAGTGCCATATGGATGCATTGCTGTGACGTGGTATCACTCCATCATCCACACTGAGCGTCAGAACAAACCAACAGGTGGCTTTGATGACTTAATGAGAAACGTGATCACAGGAGGAAAAATTAAACAAATACTTTTATATATATCAATAGGAATTAATGTTACACAAACCACATTGATGCCTGCTCTTGATTCTTCACCTTGACCAGTATCCTCCAGTGAATACTTTTATAGTTATAATATAGAAGAAAGAAAATGTCACCAGTTGAGGCTCCCATAAAATCTTTAATTACACCCCCTGTAATGTTTCCTGGTCTGAAGAAGGGCCTGTGTCTGAAACGTTACCTGGAAGGAAGCCTTAACATATCAAGTATAGAATGTGCCTACTTTCACATTCTATACTTATTAAATAGATCCAGGTCTACTGGTATGTACAGTATGAAGACAGGTTTGCAGGGACACGGAAATTCCCTTGAGATAAAAGACCTGATCATCTTGTTACCACTATTAACTTATGGTGTGTGTTTTGACTGTGGTGCAGTGGGTCTGTATCTGATAAGTGCAGACTGAGCCAGACAGCCCTCAGCACTACAGACAGAGGAGGCAGAGGAGGTCAGGGAAGGAGAGCATCAGTAAAGTACAATCCCAGATTCTTATTACAAAATCTGCCTGGAAAATATGACTGGTCTGTCTGGAGGGAGGTGGAGGCGTCACATTCCAGTTCACATCCCACTTCTCACTGGCTCAGGGGATGATGACCATAACGAGGGGGGCAAGACGGAAAGGAAGACCTGCATTTATCTTTCCTGACGGCTTCTCTCCTCTTTGCTGTACCAAGCTCCCTGTCTTTCAGCTAACACTCCTCTCCTGCTGCCAATAACAGCAGCTAAATGGATACTGTCATTTAGAAAAAAAAAACATTCCTCAGGGAAATTAATTCAGTTTAGCAGCCAGGATCAACACGGTATGTGTCGAGACTGAGAGCTCAGGACTGGCTTTGGTGGGGTCAACACAACCATATATTCTGTAAATGGAGCGTGCAGTCAGAATCACTCCTAATCTAAATCTGACAGTGAGGGGCCTAAGAGGGGTTTCAGGGCATGCCCCCCTATTATATGAATTTTACCCCCATTAAACCTGCTTTCTATACACTGAGGTCACATGGGACTCCACCCCTCCACCTGCTCATTACGGAACGCTTTCTGTCACCTTCTTGCGCTGCTTATCAAGGGAGCGCTTGTTTGTTTGCAGAGGTGTTTGCGCATGTGTTGTTGTTGTTGTCTCTGGGCGGCTAATTACAAAGGCGCCCTGTGGAGGTTTTGGGATGCTGCCTTGAGAGGTTGGACGCTGAGTCATTCCCCATCATTGAAAATGATGTGTGATGAGAAAATTACACACAAACAAGCACACAATCACATACACACGCAGACCACGAGAAAATAACATGTGTTGTCAAAGCAAGTATTCACACCAGGTCATTAGCACAGTCACAGATGCATTTATTTGTTGTGTACATGAGTGTCTGTGCTGTAGTGTCACACAACTCACACACAGCCCTGTTTATCAGCAAAGATTGACAGTGACTGGACTGAGGATACATCCACAGTATTATGTTGTTTAAGAACGCATCAGCCTGGCGTCCACACTGCTTCAGAGTTTTGGAAACAGAGAGGTAAGTATATGTGTTGCGTTATAGTCCGGACAAGCAGAAACGTAAATGTAGACACTCACAACCTGCTGACTGCGTCTCTTCAGTCACAACGTAGCCTTCACTGATTGGTCAGGCTCCTATAACATGACTCACCTATGGAAGAAAACATGCAGCATTAGCCTCCCAGTGTAGGAAGCAACATAGATAATCAATTACAAGGGTTGCTGACCTGATGTCATTTCTAACAGCTGTTGTGTAGTTCAATTCTGCATTTGACAATGATACAACTGTTTAAATGCGTGGGCTGCTTTTTGAGGAATCTGTGACAATTCCCGTGTCCAGCGGAGATGCACATGCCTTCCTGTCTACACCAGCGTGCGCATGCCCAGTGTATGTGAGCGGTAATATCATTAGCGTTTTCAGACATGTTGGCATGGATGGGCATTAAAACTGATACAGAGCCAAAATGCTCAAGTGGACAGAGAGCGTTTCAGTTTGAAATTACAGTTTTCAAAGTAAAAGAAGTTGTATGGCTAAAGCGACAGAGTGAGAGAGAAGTGGGAGATGGGGGGGAGGAGCATGGTGGTCACAGACAAATTCAGATATCCCACTTCTCTTTGTGGTAAAGAGAAACTGCACTCTCAGCTGTTAAACACAAAGGCAGCATCACCAGTCGCTGCTAGCCAGAGGCTGAGTTTCTGCCTGCCTGTGAGGGTGTGTGTGTGTGTGTGTGTGTATGTGTGTGTGTTTGAATGAGTGTGTGAATGTGAGGGGAGTCCATACTGCACTGAAGCCAGGATGGAGGCCAAAACTATCCGCTTTCTTTTGAGCCAGCGCTGCAAAGGTAGGAGAGAGCTCGAGTAGACGTGGACATGAGAGCAGTTATGGGGAAGTGTCTATGCTGTTCTTAACTCTCGTGCAGTCTACTGAGAATGGGCAGGTGGTTATGAGACCATAGCATTAATTTATCAGGTGTTAGCATTGATTTAGCTTATCACCATGTGTTTGTGTTTGGGTGTGTGCACGTGATGCTGTGGATGCTTTGTGCATCTTGGTCTATAACTGCAGTGGGCAGGATTCTCCAGAGGACTTTTCTGGAGCCGGTGATTGAATGTGGTTACTGAGCTGAGTGCACTCTATTAATTTGAGGCCAGACTGGAGAGCAGCATGGCGGAGGGAGAGGGGGGATGAAGGAGGCAGGAGAAAAAATGAAAAGCGATAAGCTGGGATAAATGACTACGGCACACGTGTACAAAAACGAAGTACACACATACACAGCAGTTGGTGCTTTTTATTCACTGCTGGGAGGGGAATGGATTTCAGCCAAGATCACACCTGTTAAGAGGAAACTGCTTTTTACTTTAACATCCTACACATTGTTGTGGCATGTACCTTAATGATAGCGCTGCACTGTCAACAGTAATGCATGCAGATTACTTCCCAGTTGTTAATAACACGTACTTCACGAGGATGGAGCCCTTTGAATTTACAAACACTCTCTGTCAGATGTCTTGTTTAGCTTCATTGCGTTGGATTACACTTGGATTGAGATAATTATAATAATGTAAATGCAACCTCTGATCATGTGTTTCTCTCTCCACCACTCTTCTCTTCTCCCTGGCAGAGATTCGTGCCCAGCTGGTGGAGCAGCTTAAATGTCTGGACCAGCAGTGTGAGCTGAGGGTGCAGCTGCTTCAGGATCTGCAGGACTTCTTCAGGAAGAAGGCAGAGATCGAGATGGACTACAGCCGCAACCTGGAGAAGCTCGCAGAGAGGTTCCTCACCAAGACGCGCAGCACCAAGGACCATCTTCTCAAGTATGATGCGCTCATGTAGACTACAGATTGTTTTTAGTTTTAAAGGTACAGTGTGTAGAATTGAGTGACATCTAGAGGTTAAGTTGCATGTTGCAGCTGAATACTCCTCACGTCAACCTCTCCTTCCAAACATGAAAGAGAACCCGTGGTAAACTTCAGTTATCATGAAAAATTCAAAAGGTTTTAGTTTGTCCACTTTGGACGACAGAAAAAAAAACATGGTGTCCTCCACAGAGAGGACCCCCCTTCATGTAAATATAAAGTTTTTAAATATGAAGGGCCCATTCTATGGTAAAGAAAACATCAATTCATTCAATTTAGATGAAACACACCAGTGAAAACATCCCTAGGATTATTTTATATTCAATTTCTGCCAAAAATCCCTCTCACCTAAATCTTACACACTGAACCTTTAAGTGTACGAGACAGCCAATATTCTTCTTCCCCTCTAAAGTTTCCTATGTTACATGTATCACCCCAGTTTCCTCATTCAGCCCTTAAGAAAGTGTGGAGTGACACTGGTGACTTCCCTCCTGAGAAAAAAGAAGTTGAAGCAGACACGAAAAATGAAACAGAACGATGGCTGAAGACTGAAAGAGATTGTGATAGAGTTCACATGAATGTTTGTCATTCTGTTAAGACGTGGTTCGTAAACATTTGCCCTTCAGGACTCCTTTACACATGTAGACCATTAGATGCTTTACTGCAGGAAGTGTATGAAAAGAGCATTCTGAGTGTGTTACTGATGAAATTATAGTAAAAGTAATGATTCCCTTTTTGGTTGGGGCCCCACCTGGAACCCCTCAAGGACCCTTGGGTGTCTCCAGACCCCACTTTGAGAACCGCTGCTGTAAAGTACTGATTTACTCTCACGACTCAGTCATTGTTCTGCCGTAGTCCCTGTAATGTGTGTTTGTGCGTGTGTGTGTCAGTGTGTGTATGTGTGTGCTCTTCTGCAGCCAAATATGGCCAGGTGGTGATTTTGTGCTCTGACTATTTTGCAGTGTCTTGCTGAGTATGTAACCTTGTCCAATTCTCTATCACTTGAAATTGCTTTCTCTCTGTCTCTCTCTCCGTCACAGATAAATAAGATCCATACAGATACACACTGGAGCTTATCAGCTTTATCAGCGTGATGTGTTGCTGTGTAATTTATTTGGCAGCTTTTGGGGGGGGGAAGTGATCTGTTGCTCTGTGGGAAAGAATACTCAAGCATAACACACACACACACGCTATGAAGCTACCACAGATAAATGGAGGCAGAGGGTGCTTTCTGTTTCTAATTATGACTCGTTGCGTCCTTGCTCTTCTGACAGCCTGTGACTTGGACATTGTTAAATGAGAGAAACAAGGGCGACCTGCAGAGGAACTTTTGACAAGAAAACACAAATGTAGTATATCTCATGCAGAAGTGTTTGTTGATTTATCGCTGTTACTTGTCTGAAGGGGCCGCAGGCTTCTGTGATCATTACTGCAGTATCATTAATGTATCATTACTGCAGTATTGTGTGTATTTGTATGTGTGTGTTTGTGCACGCCTCACAAAGCTGTGTCATGATTTATGAGACAGTTGTGCCTCATCACTATTTGCTTACTCTTCAAAATGGTGGTGATGGATTGAACAGCGATGGCCCCTCAGGTTGATGCCATTCCTCCATCCTTCCTTACATCTCCATTGTAAGGAGTTCAGAAGCAAGTGAGGAAACAATAGAGAATTGCAATAGATAAATATTTAATAGATCTTTTAGCAAATGATTTAGAGGAACAGTCAAAAGATTTGATACTTTAGTGTTATATGCATTTATAAGAATTGATAAGGACTTGTTCTCTTTCTGCTTGTCTTCTCTCTCTCTCTGATTCCCTGTTAATCGTGACCTCAGCCATGTTGACTTTGAAAGAGCTGTGTGATGAAGAAACTACAACTACATACTGTTTGAAAGATAATTACTTCAAGAAGATAAGATACTTTTCCAGCAACGATCATTTTCATTCTGGGGGAAAACCTACACATGCTCTCTGACACACTCAGACAAAACGGAATCGATAGGTCCTCTAAATGAAACCCAATTCCAGCCAAGAGGACAGTCCCCCAACACACACATTTGCACAACACACACACACACCCTCCAGCCCAGATCAATACTGAAGCAGTTGAGGAGTGTCTCCCTGTGTTGCCCTATTGGGGGAGGGAAGAAGAGGAGAAGGTGGGGCCGAGGACAGAAGAACAAAATATGTAGCTTAGCGGTTGAACAACTGCAGCTGCTGCAGCAGGTCTGTTTACGCCATAATCTATCAAGATGTCATGGCCACAAAATTACAAGTCGCTCACCGACGCGTCTTCAATCTTCACTTTGCAATTTATAGTCTGCTCTTCTCCCACTTTCTTTTTGCTCCGCTGTTCTTCCAACATCTATGTATTTAGTCTCTCTGCATCTGCTGCTACTCAGTCCGGGTGCCACGCTGGAATTTCAGCTATTTTCCGGTTATGTGTGTGTATTTTTTTGTGTGTGTCTCAATGTAGGTGCATGTGTGTGTGGCTGTTTCTTCATACAGCCAGGCGTTGATGGTGCTCCAAGAATTGTGGAGTGTGAAGGTTGTGTGTGTGTTGATCCCATGGAGACTCCTGGTATTCCCGCTATTTGGCTGCGTACATCAGTGGTGGGGGTTACACGGTTTAACCGAATTATTTGTGTGTGTGTGTGTGTGTGTGTGTGTGTGTGTGTGTGTGTGTGTGTGTGTGTGTGTGTGTGTGTGTGTGTGTGTGTGTGTGTGTGTCCAGAGGCTGATTGGTCACATGGAGAAACCCTCACAAGTTGCACACTGATTCAAAACCGACCCTTATGCCATTAGTCCATTTTCACTGTTAATAAGCTGCAGCCCCTTACACAACCCTTGGCTACAGTTATATATTATTTACATGTGTATATGGCCACACAAGGTCTGACAATTACTGTTTTGCATCTTTGTGGCCGTATTCATTTAAATGTGTCCAGCACTAACCTTTCTCTCTACAATGTTTGTGGAGATTAAAGAAACACAAATAAGATCAAAACTCACATGAAAGCAATTTCTGATTGAGAAGAACTTGGGATTCATTCATAAACCATCTTTTTTATGTCAAATAGATTTCATTTATGAAAACAGAAAACAACTGTGCACTGCTCATTGGTTTCAGACTTGCACACACTCACACTATAGTTTAATGTCATGTAAGGCTGTATTCATACAGAAAAGCCTGACACTGGGTGTAAATATCATTGAGGCTTGGTCTAATAATGAACCAGTATTTCTAGCATTTCACTAAATGAGAATTGCAAGATACCATTACCCCATATTAATACATATTTTTTAACCCTTATAATCTTTCTGTTTAATATTCTTCATTCACATAATCTGCCAAGAATATTTTTGATTTGATGCATCTTTCTTTGGAATTTGTCTTGATAAAAATTGTATATATTTACCTATATTACCTCTGCCACAGCCAAGCCGTCCCCTTATGAAATCACATTGAAATTAACTAGATACAGATTTTTATTTTACTCGGCACCAAATTGCACGCACTCATAAATATCAGTCCCCTAAACGTGCCTGACATTTTTCATCAAGATCCAACGTTAAAGAAAGTCCTAAATATGTCTTGGACTGCAGCCGGACCTGTGTCTTCATGCATCCATTTGTTAAAGCTGTAGAGCAGCTGCTCCTCGAATGAAATTCAGTCAGTGCAGGAACTATTTGACTGCTCATTTAAGTACTACTCTTCAGTCACATTTAAATGCCGGCAGTGATGCCTTGTTTGATGCTAGGCAGTTTGATGCTGAATGTCAACGACCATTTAGCATTTTCCCTCTAATGTGTCACCTGACCTAAAGAATCACTATGTTCCCAGTACCATGTGACCTTCGGAGGGGCCAATGACATTTCAGTGTTTACCTTGTGATAGCTGAGGGTCAGAGAGAGCGAGGTGATATTTCACCCACTGCCGCAGTGCCATCACCATGGAGGCCGAGGGTTACATGTCACATGGTGGCAGAGCAGCTGGCCAGTTGTGCAAATAGAGGAACTGTGGCTTAGTTCTGGTGGAGGAAAATCTTGTGCAAACAGTGAAGAAAGACATGTCGGAAGAGAAACAGACGGCAGAGAGAAGTTGCAGTAAAAGGTAGCACAAACACCCATGTACCCACATGACCACTACTCAGGGTTAGCACACAGCCTGTAGAGAGTTTCAGTGCTTTGGCTTTGTATATCTGGCTGAATTTCTTCTTTTTCTTTGCCTGGATTTGTCATCGTTGTTACATTCTGTCATCTGACCAGTGACAGCCAGTACCAGCCAATCACATCATTGCCTATGACTCATCTCATTAGATCTGCTCGAACCACAACTGACCTCAACCCTTCACTTATGCTTTACCCTTACCTTAACCCTTACCTTTACCCTCACCCCATCCACTGACCCAAAAATCTGCTTTTCCAAAGTGGGGACAAAGTTTTCCAATTTTGGTCAACAGTCCCCAATTAACTTGTCTTTAGTGTTAAATTTGTCCCTTAATGCAGCCTGTGATGGACACACACACACACACAGCATGCACTCAGATGTACATATGTGCGGACACCACCCCCAATACTCTCCACCCCTGGAGAAACAGACCTTCTCTGTGTGTCTGACCTTGTGTATGCTTGGGTCAGTGCTCTACTTATCCTGCTGTGTGTGTCTGTGTGTTTGTGATGTAAATGCCTTGTGGCTCTTTGCTCTCTATCCAGTTAAAGCTGCTCTTAAAGACCTTTCATCCATTTACACTCACTCATAATCCATTTTAGCCACTAGATCATCCGTTGGTTCATCCACAACACACACTGTACACAATCACACACACACTGAGCGCACAAAGAAAGGGGCTGTGTTGTTGAGTAAATAGGGCATTGAAAGCCTCGCTTTTGTCTAATGGCTTTATGGGCACTTGACAAAAGACAATGAAACACTGCTGAACTATTAAACTATTAAAAATCATCAGAGACATTAAATCTCTCTCTTTCTGTCTCCATCTCTCTTCTCTATCTTTCCTTTTTCTCTCAGTGGTTTCTGTGACAGCTGTACTTGTGGGGGAGTCCTACGTCTTCCTGCTGGGTTGTGTACCCTGGCTGAATCCCCCATTTGGGCTGGCTCACTGTGTGTGTGTGTGTGTGTGTGTGTGTGTGTGTGTGTGTGTGTGTGTGTGTGTGTGTGTGTGTGTGTGTGTGTGTGTGTGTGTGTGTGTGTGTGTGTGTGTGTGTGTGTGTGTGTTAAAGAGAGAGCATGGCCATTTTAAGCATAAATCTGTCTGGGCATTCACTCCCTGCACTCTTTGTCTTTTATCCCAGTATCTTGTCTGATCTTTCAACAGTCCAGACTAGTGTGTTTTTTGTGCAGTATTCTTGTCTCCACATTTTACAGGTTTGTGTGCATCTGTCAGGAGCTTGAAAGATGAAACAGACTTCGTGCTCGTCGTCATTTATCTAAACATTTGCTCAGAGGTCTTTGAATATATTTTAAGACTCCCTGTGTCTATGTGTGTGCTTGTAGGAAGGAGCAGAGCATTTTGTCTCCTGTGAACTGCTGGAACCTGTTGCTGCTTCAGGTGAAGAGGGAGAGCCGCGACCACGCCACTCTGTCCGACCTCTACCTCAACAACATCATTCCCCGCTTTGCACAGATCAGCGAGGACTCAGGACGCCTCTTCAAGAAGGCAAGTACACACTCTAACACAGACACAGCAGGAATTCACTCACATTGGTTTGTTCAATCTGCTCAGTGTGGGGATTAGACGTTTTTCAAAGTCTTTTTCATGTGTGGAGGGGGATTTTTTGTTCAACTGGTAGAATATGCTCCTCCTTCAAACACTGAAGGAGAAAAGAATGCAACTTCAACCTGATATGCTATAATCCAAGCCACATTTTTGCACTGTCCATTTTCCCCTCCAGCATCTGTTTTCTGTCTTGGCTTACTTATTGACTGACAGCACGTCAGCTGAACCTGAGGCCAGGAGAGTTTATGCCGTCTGTTCATACAGTAGCCTCATTCTTGTCCTCTGATCTCTGCATTGCTTGACTCTGAGGAGACAGAGACAAGACAGAGGAAATGTGAAGGAGGAGCAGAAACATAAAGAACAAAGAGAAGTGGCAAGGAAAAGACGGTGTCATCCTGAGGGAGGAAGAGAAAGGTGGTGATTTCTCTGGAGATCAGAGCTCGCTGTGACCTGGTGTAGCCAGCATGCCATGACTGAGGTCTCCCCTGGGAGACATCTCCAGGATGGACCTAATACAAAAACACATACTGCATTAAAGCACAGCAATTCTCTGTTTTTGTTTCTATTTAAAAAGGAAAAATGTGAAAAATGAGCAGAGAAGCAGGATGACAATGCCCCGTTCATAAGGCTTAAAGGGTCACTGAATGGCAGTCACCAGATCTTTCAGACATGAATGAGGGGTAAAGTCTTGTTAAAGCATGCAGGAGGCAGTAAACGTGTAATTCAGCGGGAAATCACATGCTTTTGTTTATGGCACATTGACACCGACGTCAGACATTGGCGGTCTCACATGAAGGCCCTTCAAAAAATGTCAGGCAAATCTTCAGTGCATGCCTGAAGGCAACTTCTGAGGGATGATCCTTTAAAAGAAGGCTATCCATCCCCTGTAACTTTAGAATAGGAAAGTGAGTTCAGGAAATAGTAATTTTCCTGTTTTCTTCATGAATCCTTTTTTGGTCTGCACAGGTTGTAATGTGAGAAAAGATTTAAAGAGTGATGTAATTTTCAAAGTTTTATCAAACTGGTTTTACCTCGGCTTGCAGGTTAAATTAAATAACTAAAAATTACAGGTTAAACTTGAGGTAAATATTTAAGTAAAGTATGTAGTGAGGATGGAAAGAAAAAGCCCCATAAGTGTAGCAAGATAAGTGTGTGTTTGTGTGGAAATTGAAGCAGTCTGTGAGTGGAATGTTGTGGCACAGACTCCTGATTTTCATTTGTCTTTGAACTGCATTTACCATCTGATCGCAGGTTTACTCACACACACACAAACCTCCACTTTCTTTCTACTGCTTTTCTGATATAGCAGTACTAAAAAAGAATATTAAAAAGCACTTTCTCTGGCTCTCAGCCTCAGTTGAGTCACGGAGGTTAATTTCTATTTTTATTTTTCTGGTTGCTCCTTGGCAAGAGAGTTGCTTTCATCATGTCTGGGTCATAAATAGGCTACACACACACACACATATAGAAAGAAAGCTGGTTAATTAAGTAGACAATTAGTTTGTTTATAGCATTTCCAGTTAAAGGCATAAAAACCAGTAGTGCCAGGGTTCATGATGCACACAACTCATGGAGACAAAAACCACAAGCCATATTAGAGAAGTCAACATTCCTCTCAGCCAGTGTGAAAAGTGGTGTAGAATGATACTGTTAGTGGAGGTTTTGGATAAGATTTACGGACAGAGAGAGCGTTTGAGCATTAATGAGTGCACAGACGTCAGGGCTAATGAAGTGTGCTGGTTGCTTGTTTCAGTTGTGATTTTGCTGAACCCTCACTAGACGACCACAGGCAAGATGAAAAGTCCAAAGGTCAAGATGAACGGTTGATAGATAGGAGGGCTCAGCCATGGCTCATTGCTTTTTGACTGGCTGCAGTCTGGCAGCGTGTCACCTAATATGAGCTTCCTGCAGCACTTTAAAGAGCGAGGGCGGGACAACCTCAGTTATCCTGTTACCGCCTTCATCTGCTGCAGAACCCTAAATTTCTCCTTGTGTCACTTTCTCCCTCTGCAACATCAATTTGTCAAAATGATTTCTGTTTCCTTTTTCTCCACAAGCCCAGACTCTCTTTCTTATCACACCTTTCTTTAAACAGTTCACCTCTGACACCCCGATACAATCCCGGTCTTTGCTCTGCCCTCCTCCAGAGAAAGACAGATGTTTCTGTTTCAATGTGTTACATGTGAAATGTGAAGTTTCTGTCTCTCTTTTCATCATTAAAACCCAGTTTAAATTACATCCTTATAAAGCAAGGGTAATCCTGGAAAAGCTAATAAGAGCATCCTGCACAAAATGCAATCGTTATCCCATCGGCCCTCTCGTCAAAGCTACTCCCCCAAAGCACATAAACACTCCCTGCCTGACAACTGCTAGAAGATGACTTTTCAATGACTCACTCACAAACTTCTGGCTATCATCTCTGCTTCTGTACGTCTCTTTGGTTTGTGAAGATTACGGTCATGTGCAGTTTGAGCACAGACTGGATGCTCAAGGGAAGTTATTGACAGACAGTTACACCAGCAAATCATTTCATTCCATACAAATGAATGTTGATTCCTGTGAGGGCCACAGACACAGAGGCTTTTTTTCCAGACAAATGAATTTATTGATGGTTATCAAGGTGTAAAGAGGATTTAAACAAATAAGTTACAAAGTGTTTGAGAAACCACTCACCGACCCCACCTTAAATAATTGATACGATTTTGACAAAATTCATGCAAATGTATGAGAAAAGCTATGAATGTGTGTGGAGTCTGCCGATGTGTGGGTTGCTGAAGTCATCCGTCACTAGTAGCTCCCTGCAGTTATGACTGGAGAATGGTACTGCCTGTATTACTTCCCGTCATTTTGCTGCCTGGTCTTGGGCCCCATCCTCTCCCCCTTACTCCCCCCTGTCTTACTCCCCCTGCCTCCCTGCCATCATGTAGTGATCAGTATCTGTAGCTTCCTCCTTTAACTCCACATCCATCAAGTCAACCATCACTTTGCTCCTTCTAGCGACTGACCCAGTCCTGTTCAGCCAGATTTTCTAGCCTTGATTGATGGTGGGGCTGTTTGTTGACCACGTGGCTGAGTGGCTGTGTACGTCATTAGTTAGACAGAGATATGAACAGCCTGTAAATGGACACTTGGTAGAAGCAGCGAGTAATGACACTAATGGTTTGAGTGTTGCATTCACGTTAATGTGTCTTCTTTCCTCTGTCTCTCTAGAGCAAAGAGGTTGGCGTACAGCTGCAGGAAGATCTGATGAAAGTTCTCAATGAGCTTTACACGGTAAGAGAAGCCGTTGCAGTGACACTCACAACGTGGGAATCCATAAGTAGGTGTTGTGACTTGTGGTGCCACAGTCAGCAGTCTGAGTCTCACAGGAGTATGTAATGCAAAGCTTTAATAAAGTTCTTATTAACTTATGGAACAGCATATTTCGAATCCCAAGGTTCTTTTCTTGTACTTTTCTACAAGGAGCAATTGCAAGTAAAATTTAAAATACGACTATCAGTAGAGTACATAACACCACCATTTAGATTTGTTTTAATTAAAGTTGGTGAATGATAGGAAACCCTCAAAACGAATGTCCTTCTCTTCAGCCTCAGTTGTTGTTAATGATTAATTTGTGAATGTAAGCACGTTAACATGCTAAATAAAGCCAGGTAAAAATGATATCTGCTAAACATCAGCGTGCTAGCATGGTTGTGGTCATTGGAATTTAGCACATAGCACCAGTCTGCCTACATTTAGCACATATACTGTATATACTTGTACATGTGTTTCTGAAAGATGTTGTGCAGACTTCTGCTCATTAATGATTGTTGATATTTCAGACATAATCACTGGCAGTCTGTTGTTTTGGTCCTCTCACGCTGTCAGGGGCATCATAGTGTCTGGTTACACATGTCCATGGTGCTGCCAAAAGGACTGAGGCCATCAGTGTGTGTTTCAGTGTGTGTTTGTGGGCAAAGTTTCTTACTACATCATGGCTCGGAGCAGCAACCATAGAGCCTCAGCTCAGCCAGCCCTTAAAAGCAGGTCTTAAGCTGTAATTACACTGTATAGAGACAGAAATAGATCTGGTTTGAGTGACGCGAACTTTCTCACATGCGTACTCACAGACAGACCAGTGATTCTGACTGTAGTGTTTTGAGGAGGGTTTGAGGAATATAATGATGGCTCTGGTGGTGGTCATCAGAATAAGGCTGACACTGCACACACACACTTGTTTCATGTGTTTAACTCATCATGTTAAAGTCATACCACCATGTCCAGGCACAGTAGTCTTGTACAGTAGAGAGGGTTCCGTCTGTGACTCATTGACTGTAATATTGTGTTATTGCCAGCGCTCGAGGCCTCAGTGCTCCATTCTTTTCACAATGCTGAACGCCATAATCCCATTTGTGATCCGGACTCAGGGCTTAAGGAGGAGACTCACTGGGAAAATGCACATTAACGCTTGTGTAGCTACATATATCTCATGATCTCAAGATGCCCTCTCGTTCCCAGGTGATGAAGACGTACCACATGTACAACACGGACAGCATGAATGCTGAGTCCAAGCTGAAGGATGCTGAAAAGCAGGAGGAGAAGCAGATGGGACGCTCCGGGCGACAGGATGACCGCCAGACGCCGCGCTCCCCCGACACACTGTCCAGCATCAAGTCTGACGAGAAACCTGTTCGACGCTCCAGTGTAAAAAAAATCGAGAAGATGAAGGAGAAGGTGAGCAGAGCCTGGTCTGTCTGGGGAGCGGGGAATGGTGGAAAGCTGTTTCTGTGGCGCTCCACCTGTTGTCATGCTGACTTATGTGCGTGTCTCATAAATGATTTATGGGTGCAGGACGGGCTCATTGCTAACCTTGTCGAATACATCTGGGGCCTGTCACAGCTACATGGTTCAACACTTATTATTATCCATAATCAATACTGAGGCGTTTCACTCCAACACCTATTATCCCTTTCCCTTCCTTTCCTGTCTCTCTCTCTCTGTGTCATTACCCTGCACTTTTCATTCTTGTCTCATTTCTTTACTTCTCTCCTTTTTCAATCTCTTTCCCTCTCTCTTTCTCCTAACAGAGACAAGCTAAGTACACGGAGAACAAGCTGAAGGCCATTAAGGCCAGGAATGAGTACCTGCTGGCTCTTGAAGCCACCAATGGCTGTGTCTTCAAATATTACATCCATGACCTCTCCGACATCATTGACGTGAGTATAAACACGCTTGGTTACTCTGTGGGAGCAGTTACCAATCTTAGGCATGTTGTGTGCTGTGTGTATGCCCGTGCGTGCGTGTATGTTTGAGCCAGTGGTGGCCAGCCAGTCTATTCACATTAGCCTCAGTGCTCTGAATGAAAAGTGGTTGGCTCCTCTCCCTCTCCATGTTTTCTCCTCTGGGTCTTTGTGCCATCATAGTGTGCAGTGTCCAAAACAGTGTGCTATCATGGAAACCATTCACCCTCTTCTCAATAATAACATTTCACTGCCTGCTGGATAGCAGGTGTTTATTCTCTCACTCTTTTATCAGAGCACAGTTTCAATAAATGTGTCAGTGCCTTCAACCACAGTAAGTGGAATTCACAATATTAGTTTTCCTCCCTAATGTTTATTACAATTTTTCTTAGTCTGGCAGTTACCACCTGGAGAAATGTAACCATGTAGGTCATGAAACACGTTAAGGAGGTAGCGACCTGTCTGAAATAATGAACATTGATTCCCATCTGTAAAGTTTGTGTATGTCTTTGATCTGACCTTTATGCTGTGGAGGATAACAGATTAAGATTGTTGTTGTATTGGGCAGCTGCTACTTGCAAATGTGTAAGCTGGGTGTTGCAGAAGAGGAAAGCAAAACTTCCCTGTATAGTTTGTATTTTTGTTTATCAATGTTACCATGTGCTGCTTCTGCAATGTCTCGCTACCATAAAGTCACGAGGCTGTCCGGGGGTAGCTTGTTAGCATGTTGGCTTCAGTATAAGCACAGAAATGACGAATCAACGCAAGAGTTAATATGGTTTCCAACACCTCGCTCCTGGTAAGCAAAGGAATGAAGTGTGATGCTAAACTCACAACAGCAAAAACATACATACATGGTCAACACTGCCTTCATGGCTTGGTGCAATTACTAGATTAAATGTAATTTTAATATCCCTGGTTGGATGCTGCAGGGAACTTTATATTTCATTTCCTGTGGTTCTCTCTCTCTGTCAAAAATCAAACCACACAAGGTGACAAATCTGTATCGAATTTCATTCCTTACCAACAATGCTTACCTTTCATGCCATGTATTCATATGTCTTTGTGTGTGTTTTCCAGTGCTGTGACCTGGGCTACCATGCCAGCCTGCATCGCGCCCTGAGGACTTACTTATCTGCAGAACAGAACGTGGAGACGTCCAAACACACGGGCCTGGAGACACTGGAGGGAGCTGCAGAGAGTCTGGAGCCCAATGGGGACAAACAGAAACTGATGGAGACCTACAACAATGTCTTCTGCCCCCCAGCTCGCTTTGACTTCCAGTCCCACATGGGCGACATGGTAAAGTGCACATGCTCTTGTTGGGCTCAGACAGAGGGAGTGCATTTTCAAACATCAGTGTTATAATATGTTTGTGTTTGTAGATGGGAGTGATGTGTGGACGGCAGCCACTGGAAAGTGAGCTGCTGCAGAGGTGTCAGCAGCTGCAGTCCCGTCTGTCCACACTCAAGATTGAGAATGAAGAGGTCTTGCATCGTTCTGCTTCTCTAACATCATTAATCAATCTTTGTCTTCATCCAGCCCCTTTGTAACTGTCTTGTCTGTCTTCTTCCAGGTGAAGAAAACTATGGAGGCCACTCTGTCCACCATCCAAGATATGGTGACAGTGGAGGACTATGACGTCTCTGAGTGCTTCCACCACAGCAACAGCATGGAATCTGTCAAGTCCTCTTTCAGCGAATCCTATCTCAGCAAGCCCAGTCTGGCCAAGAGACGGGCCAATCAGCAGGAGACGGAGCAGTTTTACTTCACGGTCGGTGGCAGTTATGAATATCGACGATCTCTCAGCATTAATCGGATCAATTGAAAAGTTGACAGCTTTACTGCTGTTAGAAATATAATCTTCTGGAATTAGGACTTAAGTGCGCGTGTCTTTGTGTGTCGCAGAAGCTGAAAGAGTTTCTGGAAGGCAGGAACCTGATCACCAAACTGGACGCCAAGCATGACCTCATCCAGAAAACCCTGGGAGAGAGTGAGTGGGGACGGCCAGAGTGTCCTTCATACCTTGTTAGATATTGTCCTTGCGTGAGGGAGATGGGTTCAGGAAAGGTCTGGTGCCCCTGGGCAAAGCAGGGAGCACATCAGAGGAAACAAGCGGCACATCGGGACACATCACATCCCATGCAGTGAAGCAGAATGAGTTTAATGCATCTGATAATCACAAGCTGTGTGTGTGCAGGGCCAGGTCACAGTGACAGCGACCATATGTGGATGCAGCTGTATGTTTACGTGTGTGTTGGTGTGTATTTGGGTGGGGGGGGGGCGCTGGATGTGTCTGTGTTTCCACAAGCTTACAGGAAAATGGAAGCTTTAAAGGGAGGTTTGCTCCGTGTTCCGTTCCATCTGAAGCTGTTTCCTCATATGTCCTGCCTCTACTACAATCGCCTATCTCTTTCTCTCTCTTTCCTGTCACCCCCCCTCCCCCTTCCTGTTTTCTCCCTCTTAGGTCAGAAGACTGACTGTTGCCTTGCCAGGTAGGTGTGGTGAAGGAAGGAAATATGATTACACACACACACACACACGTGCACACACTTGCATATACCATAGTGACATTTAAGCTTGATTTCTTGGCAACCAGGGGTATTATTTTCCCACTCACTGTTTATAGATATTCTCAACACATGTGCATGTGTCTCAGAGTGTACAAATAGAACATTACCAGAGTTGTGAGCATAAATAGACTTTCTCTGAAGACATAATGACAGAGTGCTGTTACTTTCTCTCCCCTCTCTCTCCTTCTGCATAGTGGACGGAGAAACTCAACAGTACGGAATCAGGTAATTATCTGTCATAAGATTTGTCTGTATGTCTGTGAGATTTTTAGGGGTCGGACTGCTGTGCTGCTGGTCCCTCTTGTTTGTCTCAATGTTGTTATTTTTATTGTATTTGCTATATTATTATTTGCAATTTTCACCAAATTATAGGTCGAATTGAGCAGAAACCTATGGTCATAGTGTCAAGTAACATTATGAGTGAAGTGAAGTGACCTGGCAGGTAGCACCTTCTAGATCATCACTTGCCTTTAGAGTCTAAGATTGTGAGCTCAAACCCTGGATGAAGCACAATAACTCTGCTAATGTCTATTCAAGAAAAATGCATCGTGGAAAGTTAATTTACCTCTTTGTTTTCCTCTTCCTCCTCTTTTTTTCATCTTCCTCCTACACTTCCTTAAAAATGTCTATTGCTGCCTATAGTAGCTATAATTGTTTTTGTAACTTACCCCATGTTGTCTCACAGTATCCTCGGCCCACAGGATGACAGCATAAATACACAATATATACAATATGTCCATAACTACATGAGAATCAGCTGGTCTGCAGTTGTATTGTCAAACAAATTGAAATAAATGGTGCTCAGTTGGAGTATCTCATGTTTGTGGCTCCCTCTTGTGGATGATTTAATGTTTTACCTATTAGCTCTCACTTCACCGAGAAATCAACTGTTTATTTCAAATAACAGTCTCATAGTCAACATATAAAAGCACAACTGTGTTCACATAACTATTATATATATATATATTGTTCAACATGCACTCCACAGCCTCACCTCCCAGAGATTTCTGGAAACCCCAAGCAAACAAAGGGAAAAGGGAAAAGCTCTGTCTCCTAGCAACAGCTGGGTACTGTGCCCACCCTTTCTCCCCCATGTCTCCCCACTCCACCTAAATGTGTGCACCGATGCATGTGCGTGCATAGACGTGTGTGGAAATTCTCCTGACAAGCAGTGCACTGTGTGTCATGTCCACACCAGTCTCCTGTCTTGTCTCTTCCTTCACTGACAGTAATTCCTCTCCCCCCCCTATTTTAGGACTCGGGTGAGGTCATTCCTCTGATGGTTGAGAGTTGCATCTGCTTCATCAGTCGCCATGGTGAGCGAAATTCTTCAGTGAAGTGATAGGTTTAGCATCGGCTTTCCCCATGTGCTGATTGGTTGAAGTGTTTTGTCAAGTGTGATTGGTTCAGGATAAAATGAAACTGGGAATTTTACCAGAACGTCTCAGCTTTAAACAACTAAAATATCCACTAGTACGAGCGCAATTCTGAAAATGAATGAAGGGTCTTTGTTTGGGACTGTGTAGGTCTGCAGCATCAGGGCATCTTCAGAGTGTCGGGCTCTCAGGTGGAAGTCAACGACATCAAGAATGCATTTGAGAGAGGTACAACCAATATCCGACAGGAACAACAAGTATTTTGAAGAGAATCTGTTTACCCTGTGTTTTTATTAATTTTTTCTGCCCCCCCCCCTCCCACGCTGCTCATCGCTGTTGTAGGTGAGGACCCGCTGGCTGGGGACCAGAATGACCACGACATGGACTCCATTGCTGGTGTCCTGAAGCTCTACTTCAGAGGGCTGGACCACGCCCTCTTCCCTAAAGAAATCTTTCATGACGTCATATCCTGTGTCTGTAAGTGTTGCATACTTCTGTCTCTATCTCTCGGGTTTGCCCTTGATTGTGTTAATAATCTCCTGGGCGTCGTGGCGGTGTTATTTTCCAGCGATGGAGAGCCTCCAGGAGCGGGCTGTCCACATTAAGAAAGTTCTGCAGTCTCTGCCAAGCAAAACGCTCGTCATCATGAGATACCTGTTCGCCTTCCTCAACCAGTGAGTAGCAGTACACACACACACACACACACACACACACACACACACACACACAGGGCAAGACAATAGGAAACTTGGTGAGAAACCACAGAAATAATCTAACAATCTTGTGACTTTAACTCAAACGCTGAGTGCGTGTGCAAGGGTGCAAAGGGTCAGGTTTGATTAACAAAGATCTTCCACAAATAGCGACAAATAAGTCTCAATAAAGCATCCGTCATTGACTGTCAAGTTTGTATATTTAAAATTGTATTCCAATATAGCCCACACACAGTAACAACAGATCAGAATGAATTACTACATACAATAGATGCTCAAAACTACTATTATATAAACTTTTCAAAAGACGGCACTTCTTACTCTTGCTGCTATTTAGACACTAAATTTATAATAGTTTATGAAATCTATAAATGTAACAAAGCCTGATACAACATTTCAGTTCCTAACGCCACACACACACACACACACACACACACACATGCAATAGTTTCATAAACACCAGAATGTGTTTATTTGGCCTTTTCACACCAAATAAACTTTCTTTAACCTATGTGGAAACTCGTCCTCATTAAAGTCTAAACTGCAAAGAATGTTTCAGCCCCTGCAGCACTTAACAGGAAGCTTTTTTTCCTTGAGAAAGTTTATTTCCTACTTACAGTCAAGTTTATTTGTATGGTCCAATACCACATATAGTGTCTCAATGGGATTCAAATCAGCCACTAACACTCTTTAAAAAGACAAGGACGAACTTCACCAAAAGAAAACTCAGCTTGGACAGATGAGAAAATAATTACTCTCAGTCACAGTCAGGAGAATCTCAAGAGACATCAGAGGCTCCAGGAAAAAGGGACCAGGGGGGCCCTACATCAAACCAAATCAACCCAGGATACATGATAGACATTCTAGTTTTCAAGCAAACCTCTAAAACTTAAGGCAGAAAGCTATTGGCATGGGGCCTCATTAGGCTGTTTCCTCCTGTACACAGCCAATCATAGAATTTAAGGGGGTTTTCACATAAGTATCGTTGCTGTGAATCAGCCGTTCTCTGGGGCCTCCTCTCAGCTCGGGGCCACAGGCAATTGCCTGCATTGCCTGCCCTGTTGCAATGCCCCTGGAGGCAGTTCAAATAGAGAATCATATATGAGCCGGTGTCACAAAGATTTAAAGGGAATCATTTTTTTCTGTATATGTGTGCTTTGGTGTAGTTTTAGTTTAATTTATTCTAAATCATCCGTTTTAGACACACGCACAAACACACACATTCCTCACTGTCCAATCAATCCCTAAAATCCTTGACAAAGCCTTTCAGTAAAGGAAGGTAGCAACAGGGAGTGAAAGATGAAGGAAACCTGAAATTTGAGACTCCTGGGTAAACCGAGTGATGCCAGAGACAGAGGAGCTTCTTCAATGCTCCTGCTTCTTCTCACACACTGAAACACAGACACACCATCAGAGTCTCTCCATCGCCACTTCATATAAATGAATGGATGAATTGAGGCAGGTTTGGAAAGTGTTTACTTTTGAACCTTGTGCATTCAGAGTCACGCAGATCACAGCGTATTTACAAGCTGTGTGATGTAAGCTATAAATGGCATGTCAAGGCTGTTTGTGTGGGTAGTCAGTTTTGTATATATATATCGTTATTATATGTTTAAAAGAAAAGGATCAGATGATGCCCTCTGAATGACTCTGCTTTCCCTTCCGCTCAGCCTGTCTCAGTACAGCGAGGATAACATGATGGACCCCTACAATCTGGCCATCTGTTTCGGCCCCACCCTGATGTCTGTCCCAGAGGGCAACGACCAGGTCTCTTGCCAGGCTCATGTCAATGAGCTCATCAAGACAATCATCATCCACCACAACACCATCTTCCCCGGACAGCCGGACCTGCAGGGCCCCATCTACACCATCCCTGGAAGTGGAGAAGATTTCTGGTAAGAGCTGGGGGGAACAGAAGGTAGATGTATATGAGGGGAGTTAGAAGGGCAGAGGGGGGTATAGGTGGTTGATTTGGGGGCTGCTGTAGAGTGATGGGGGCTCAGCTTGTCTGCTCTGCTCAGGGCCGGGGGGCCACGAGGATCAGCTTACTCTCCATCACATAGGAGATTAAAGTACCTCCTGACAACAGCAGCCCAGGAGAGCACAAAACACACACACAAACACACACACAAACACACACACACACACCAACGCCTACGCTCATGCACCACAATGCACATATAACGACCAACTTTAAATTGTTCTGTAAAAACAAGCCTCGGCTCCAGTTATTATGATTACTGCCAGTCAGAGCAGTTGTTTAGGCTGTAAGTCACACAGACGGACCTGATCTCAGTCTCAGCTGTGGAAAGTGTAGACAGAACATTTTATCACACTGGCATAGCTGGGCTTTCTTTGCACCCAGAGGGCCACGGCCACAATTGAAGGATGTGCAAAAAAATAGAATACAGACGGATATGAGCACAAGCTGCAAGTCATCAAGACGTTGACGGTGTGAAAAATTTGTGGTTGTGTCCTCTTAACGTTATTTGCCATCTGTGTCCACTTCAGTGACAGTCCACACTGTGAGCCCCCCCTTGTGGAAGAGCCTGCGCCTGACACCGTCTCTGTCAGGAACAACAGTGAAGATGGTGAATAACACACACACACACACACACACATTGTCACCATTTTATGAGATCTCACCCTGCTTTACTCACTAGTTACTCTGGCTGTAACCTTTAAATCCAGTAACCTGGTTATTATGCTGCTTTGTTACTGCTCAGCATTTTTTAACCGTTGCACTGTCACCATATACAGCAGCACTAACCTGCTATGCACTAATCTGGCTTCCACCTCTTTTCTTTTTCTCTCATTTGTTGCTGCCGTCGGCTTCTCTGTCACTTCCTGTCTCTGTCCACCATTCTCTGAATCTCAGGATCCTTGACTGTTTCAGAGTCCGACCCGATCGAGGCCATAGCTCGGTTTGATTACTCCGGACGGACAAACCGAGAGCTGTCGTTCAAAAAGGGTGCCTCGCTGCTTCTGTATCAGCGAGCCTCTGATGACTGGTGGGAGGGACGGCACAATGGAGTGGATGGACTGGTGCCACACCAGTATATTGTGGTCCAAGACATGTAAGATGTGTTCCAGCCAATTCAATATCTGAGGAAGGAAGATTATGATAATAATGCAGATGATTTATCCTTTTTTTCTGTTTCTACATCGCCAACATTGGTATTAATAGAAACGCAAGTTCAGCATCAAGCTTTATTACTTTGCTCACTGAGTAGAAGGCAACAACAATATAATATAGTATCACGTCATTGTTTCTACTGAAGTTAGCAGCTAGTTGCTAACCAGTTAGCCCTGGCCCATCCTAGCTGCTATATTTTGTGATAGTGAGTCACTGTCTGCACGAAAGAAATCATCTTTCTCAGAAGACATAATAACTTTCTTGGAAATGCAATGATGGATGAAGCTCTTGGCAAGCGACCATCACCAACAGCCACGCCCAGCAACACACTGTTTGGCAGTGGGGAAAAATTACGTACAGCATTCGCAAGGGAAACACAGTAGCTGTCAACCTGTGTCTTATTTTTCATGAATATTGATCTCGACAATATTTCCTTACCATGTATGAAGCACAGTTTTGGGAAGTACAAACTCTGGGTAAAGAGCCTTCTACAAAAACTTGAACAGAAATAATCTCCAACCCTAGTAAGTAAGTAGACACAGAAGGTAGTCCACTGGAAATCCCTGTAACTCAGGAATTGAAATTTGCATATCATTTTCTTTTCAGCTGTCATGTTCATTCAGGTAGACGCTCCTGTTTCTACAAGTGTCTGCGTTTTCACAGCTGTGTGTATGCTGTAAAGTAGCAAACACAAGAGGGATGGTTTCAATCCCTAAATATCCCACCTGAAAAATTATGAAGTGAACACAACGCTGTGACTCATGTGTCTGATTTCTGTACAGCTGCTTAGTAGAGGACTACGGTAACTACAGGGATTTACTGCGGAATAGCTTCTGTGATTCTGCCTGAAACAGTGTGTGAGGCTCAGTTGTTGGTCTACACTGTGTGAGTAAAAAAGTTATCTTGACCATCTGTCATAACAGACAACACCCCCTCTAAGTTGCCACTGCTTTTCTATTGGGTCATGTGAGGGTTTGTGTTTAAATTATTCATGTAGTGCAGCAGAGAAACGGTTCAATCACAGCTCTTCCTTAAGTCATTTTTCTCTGGCCTGTTTGGATAGAGTTGTCAAGAGTACAGTACAGAGGTTTCTAATTCAAATTTAAGTGGCACAAAAGCCAGCTTTGACCTCACAACAATTTGTAAAGTACAGAACGATCGTTTCAGGTCTGATGGAGGTCGGGGAAGTCCAAAGCCTGATGTCGACTCCAGGGACCTGCTGGAGGAGAGGGTCTCCACTAGAGGGAGCGCTGCCTCTCCTACTGGAGCTCATGTGGCTGACATCTACCTGGCCAACCTGAACAAGTGTGTAGCAGTTTAATTTAAACAGTAAAAATCAATTAAGAGCCAAAAAGTGTGCAAGCATACAAAAATCTTCGACTGATTCCCCAAAACCATAAAAATGTTTTCATTGTATTTTTCACACTTTTTGTCCTTTGATTGGATTGATATGCTCAGACAGGCGCACACACACAGCTCACTGAAATAAATCACAACATCACAGTCAATCATAAAAAATATGACTCAAATATTTCTCTCCTCCAGGTTGAGGAAGCGTCCGGAGTCTGGGAGCATTCGAAGAACATTCCGGGGATCAGAGAGCGACAGTACCAGTCCTGGCACCAGCGGAGGGGGAGGGGTAAGAACAGCATCCCTTCCGGTCGGCGGGGCTCTGGTGAAAGAAACTGGAGACAAACGACCCGTCAGCGCTCACAGCATCCTCAACTCAGTCACTCGCCATTCCTCACTCAAGACCAAGGTACTGTTGCGTCTAAATACGCATTCGACAAATGAATGTGAAACTGATGAGGCTTAAATTGAGGCCTTTATGAACATTTAGGTGGAGAGTCCGCAGTTAAAGAAGACAACTTCAGCCGGACGCTCCAAGAGCTTCAGTAACCACAGACCACTGGACCCAGAGGTCATCGCCCAGATAGAGCACAGCTCACAGGTACTGCTCTCACTTCACTCACTCAACACCCTGTCTATCCTACGTTTGTGTGTTAACTGTATGTGTGACTGTTGCAGGACATCGATGTGTCCATGAGCTCTGCCCTGAGTGAGCTCAGTAGGTCAGAGAGGCAGAGCACTTCCAAACATACACACACCCCCGACGTGGTCCTGGACACACTGGAGCAGCTGAAAGGCATGAGTGGAGGTGGCGGTGGCGGAGGAGGTGCCTCGGAGCCCTCCAGTCCGCTCCACACCCGTCTACTGCGGGATGGTGAGGGCAGCTCCTCGCACGCTCACCCACTCCAGCGCAGCGCCTCGTCCGCCAGCGACGTACCCTCCTCCTTCCGGCCCATCAAGAGCCAGCCGCGGAGCCCCCTGCCCTCTGCCACATCCCCCTCCCTGTCCTCCTCCTCTCTCTCCTCCTCCGTACCTTCCTTCAGAGAGCTGCGCCCGCCGGCGACAAGACCAAAGCCGGTGGTTTTCCCAAAGAGCGGTGGAGGGAGTCCAGCGATGGGCTCTCCGACATCCACTGTTCCCCCAACACCTCCACTTCCACCTGCAGGCCACACACACTCACTCCCTCACACTCCTCCTCCTCCTCCTCCTCCTCCCCCTCCTCCCCAGTCCAATGACAAATCCTGCCCAGCTTAGAACCGCTCGACCCAAACAACAACACTGATCCGTACAGACTCTTCTACCAGGTTGTAGAGAGTACTACATTTGTTTCACATAAGAGCCCTAACCCACTACTCGTGTGTAGCATTCACTTCTTGTTGTGCAGGCGAATGATGCCTTGTTCCCTTTTGAGCGGTTTTCCCCGCCCTGTTCTGGCAGCTCCTGAAACTGTCACAAGGTGTAGGTCAGTTAACACCCTTCAAACACACTGGTTTTGTCTCTGTCGCCACAGAGATTCCAGTGATTCACAGGATTTTAAAATCCTTCATAAGGGAACGGGACTCAGGATGAACACCTACAGCACCTGGACCTTACATACATTGGTTTGTGACGTGATGAAAATTGTGTTTGAGTGGGCATGCAAGAGTGCTACCTGCCTTTACACACAGAGATCCATGTAAGGAACAAAAAGCACAGTTTGATTTTTTGTATAGTAGATACGACGGTTTTTTTTCTCTTCTTAATGACCCCATGACTAGCGGACTGGAAGATTTGATTCCTGAGAGTAGACTGTGAAATGCTTAGTTCTCGCTCTGTGTAGAAATGACACACTGACTTGCTGCTTCAGAAGACTGGGGAGAAACGTGGATGGTGAAAGAAAACTGGGCCAAATATCAGTGTAAGTCATGTGATCAAGAGTTTTATTTGACTTTTTTTTTTCCTCCAGTGTTTGATATGTTGGTGATTTTTTTTAAAATTACTGTTCAGTACTAGTACCACAACAGGAGCATAACGGTGCAGTTATTCTCCAATATACTTTAATGGCCAACAGTAATTCTAAATCCATATATAGCAATAAGAAAAAAAAAAGAGGAAGCTGGTATTTTGAAGCATTCTGCTGCTTCTCTCCTGCAGTCTTGTTATGTGTGTAGGGGACCACTGAAACCCAGCATTTTTATATGTGATGTTGGACTGTGCACACACTCGCATACACATGTTTTCCAAGTCGGTGTGTGGTAGTGTTTCGTGGCAGCTAAACGCCCTTTCAGGTTTTCCTCGCATGCTGGGGCCACACAGACGGCTGCCACAGTGGCGAGCTGGCTGGTTGCATCAGTCTATGTATCCGCAGTACCAGCTTCAAACAAAGACCCAGCTTGCTCCTTTAAATATATACTTAACAGAAAAAAGGGTTTTTATTATTCTAATGGTGTGTATGTATGTTTAATAATCTATAACTGGAAGCATGGAGCTGAGGATCCGCCACAACCAACCACCTCATCCAGTGAGCTCTGAAGCAACGTTTGTTTTTATTACTACTTTTTTTGTTTATTAATGATCAGAATAGGTTATGGTATAATGTGGAGCTGTGGGTGTGCGCCTGTTTGAGCATGTGTGGAGTGTATAAATCTATATATATATATATATGCACCTCACCACAGCCTTGTTCCACTCATCATAAAGGGATGCTACCCAACAGCAGCAGCTGCCTGCAGATTCACAGGAAAAATGCACGTCTCTCTTCTGGAGTACCAGCAGCCTGAGTAAATATGCACTGTGTATGTGTGATCAGGTAAAAAAAAAAAAAAAAAAAGCCTGCAGGGATACATGAAACGTTGTCTTTTCTTCAGTTACTGCTGTAACACCAGTGGCAGCCCAGCTTTACCTAGAAACAGGATGAGGAATTCCGACTCCAAGGACTCAAACAGACTCTTCTTTTTTCCTGGTATTATTTGGTGATGGAAAATGCGATATGTTGTAATTTTTTTTTAATATTAACTTCAAATGTGGAGATATAACATTCAGGGTAAACTGAATAAAGCCTTTTTTTTCATTGTATTTCACTTTCTTGAGAAAGTATTGAACTAATTGTTGCCCTGGTGTTCCCTTTAATCACACTTTTCCCTCCTCCACAAGTGTTTCCCCAAGAATACAGCACATACTGCATTTCTGTATATGCTCTTCACCAGGTAATGAATTATAATTGTTAAACGTTTTGTTTTTCTTAATCTCTGTATACTGTTTGTGTATCACCTGGTATATTTGTGTTGCTCTTACCTCATCGTGACAACTGGAGGGACTGTGACCGTGCAAGTGTTTGTGGTCAACGGGCTCACACACACTCATACGTAACAGACACGCATGTGGGTGGTTGGTGTGTTTTGTCCTGGCTGTGCTGTCGAGAGGAGCTGGGACCCTCTGCGATCTCAAATCAATCATGCACTTGAACAACTTTTGCTTGTGTGTGGACTAACTGTGTGGGGATGATTTGTTGGAGTTGAATATTGTTAAATATGCATTTTTTTGTGTCCATTTGAAAACAGCAGAACTAAAAAAAACAGACTGTAATGTCAAATCTATTTATAGTTGTCTCTGTATTATTGGAGAATCCTGTGTTCAGATGTACTTTGTATATACAATGTTGTACATTACAGAGGTACACTCTTTTTTTGGTACAATATTGTACAGTAATAGCAATAGTAGTTTAATCAAATAGGACTTATATAATTCTATGTGTAGTTCTTGTAGTAGATTTGTTTTTTAATAAAGATTGCTTGCTATAAAGAGCCTCAATTTGTTTGTTTGTTGCAATGAAAGTGTCCATCAAATATTGATTAAAAAGCAATATAGTGTAGTCTGTCTGTCGTAAAGATGATATATTTCTAATGTTGTTCGCACAAGTTATTATCTAGTGGGAACAAGATAAATAAGTTCTGTGCACAAAGTTAAAATCTGCGTAGTAAAGACATGACTGGCCGATGCTTTGAAGACAACACAAGCTGCGTCTATAGCTTTTAAGAGTTTGTTAATTTTATTATTATATTATTCATTATAATTGAAACATAGTTCTCCTGTGGGCTGGGCTTGTTTTCCTTCAGTATGTGCAGCAACTGATTCCTGACAATCCTCTGTCTCTGCAAGAGCAACAAGAATTTCATCGTATGACTTTCCCAGGTGAAAATAAATTTGATTTGCTCAGCTTCCTCCATGCTATGGTACGAATCTGGTGGCTGTGTACGTCTGAGTGATTAAAACACAAATCTTATTAGATCAAATATATTGTGCGTAGAAAATAAAATAAATATCTTTTGGGGGCTCCGTAAATCTGCATGTGAGACATAATAAATGTTTTAGCCAAAAGACACAAGAAAAGTGCAAATTGAGGGTTTTTATTAAACATGTTATTAAATCATTAACCATTGGAAACAACAGGTGTTTTTCAACATGTCTGTTGATTTCTCAGTGAATAATTCACGGATTTTGATAAAACTAATTGTTCATGCATAGTGAACTGATATTTACAAGTGTATGCAGTTTGGTACAGAGTGGGTCGAGTGTTTTAAATGTTGTTTTTGCCATATGAGCATGGACTCTGAGTGCCATTCTAGACTTTTATGTCGTAATTTTGACTTACCATTATATGATTATGACAAATTATCTCACAACTGTGACTTTGACATCTCATTATTGTGACATATTTCTTTATAATTATGACATTTTATCTCATAGTCTTGACTCATCTCTCAATGTGAGATGTAAAGTGATATATATTTATGTGACATATAAAGTGATATATAATGAGACATATAAAGTATGTATATAATGTGTATATAATACATCCTGTAATGTGAGTGTATCTGTCAGTAACAGTGCAGTGTGTGAACACAGTGGGGCGTTCAGGGACCGTTTGTTTTTTCAGTTTTTCAGGGACTCTAAAACAGTTTGTGCTTTGGTGTATTTCCGCCTTCATCTGCAGACTCCGCTCCGTGTCACACACACACACACACACACACACACACACACACACACACACACACACACACACACACACACACACACACACACACACACACACACTTCCTCTATGTGTTGTGTTTCCAGCTGCTGTCTCGGACTAACACATGAGGTGTGTGGATCCAGTGGAAACTCAGGTAAAGTGACGTTAGGTTCAGCAGCAGGTCCTGACTGATCCTCACCTGCTCACAGCTGCTCGTGTTGTTGTTGTTGTTGTTGTTGTTGTTGTTGTTGTTGTTGTTGTTGTTAACACACTGGCTGAGATTCACCGTCACAGCAGCAGTTTGACCGGTCAGGTTTATCTCGACTCTACATAACTCGGGATAACAAGTCGTGCTAGAACACCGTGCAGTATCAGAGAGAGTTAATGTTAGCGTGTAGCTGCCATTGAGTGAACGCCACAGGAAACCGAACACAGGGAAACAGAGTCAAAACACCAGAGCAGCTAAGCTAACATGACAGCTAGCGTTTCCCTCAGCAAGGTGATTCGTGTGAGACCACTCAAACAGGAAAGAGGTGTTCAAAAGAAGTGTGTCATGTTAGCTAACAGCTGGGCGATATGGCTATATCAAGAGAAAAGTGTTTCCTCAGTCGATATCGATGATTATCAGATGATTCGTGTATCTTAAAGTTAAAAGACTGTTCTGAGCTCCTGAGTGAAGGTTGTGGTTTGTGAGGTAGATCCATTACACCTCCACAAGCATCATATATATATAAATATATATATTTTCTTTTATTATCTACATTGACCTTTCTCTGAATTTCATAATTAGCCAGTAATTAGCTAGTTACGCCCTAAAGAATGAGGATGAGGTGTCTCTTCCCTATCTCTGTTAATGTTTTTCTAACTCTCTGTCTCTTCCTCTAGAATATCAGGGATGACGGCCAGCACGACAAACTACCTGTGGTCTCTGCAGGACGTCCTCGGTCAGGGGGCTACTGCCAGTGTATTCAAAGCACGGAACAAGGTTGGCCAAGCCAATGATATATTTGATCATAGAAAAAACACTGTTAAGTTTGTTTTTCGCTGAGCAGCTCTTTCACTTCACTGCTGCCATCCTCTCAGATGTTTTCAGTCCACCTTTGGTTCAAACACGACTCCAGGATGTAATGTAATAGCAGAAGGTGGTTGCGTGGGCTGTTTTTGACATTCTCCATGATGCTTTGTGTGTGTGGTATGCTGACGTAAACGTGTGTGTTTGTGCAGAGGTCCGGTGAGCTGGTAGCTGTCAAGGTGTTCAACATGATGAGCTACAACCGCCCTCATGAGGTCCAGATGAGAGAGTTTGAGGTGCTGAGGAAGCTCAACCACAGCACTATTGTCAAGCTGTACGCTGTGGAGGAGGTGAGGCTGCAGCTAGAGGAGGAGAAAACCAAAGCAAGGACAAATGAAGAGGACAGATATGGTCATAGGAGGAGACAAAATAGTATTATCTTTCTTGGGCTGCATCAACACCACAACCCTTCCCTTTGAAAATAATGTTTTGAAACTGAAACTTTCTCTGTCCACACAAGATTTTTTGCTCAATATCTGTTTTAATCCCCTTTAAAGCATAGTCACATTTATGAGAATGTTGCAGAGGCAAACCTTCTAATCTGTGTCAGCTAGGAGGTGAAATAAAAAAATGTTCACATCCTACGGTAAAGCAATTCTTGGTTCCTGCAATATATGCTTTGTATTCTCGTTTGTGTGACTGGGCACTGATGCCAGTTGTTTCGTTCAGGAAGAGGGTCATTTGATAGGAGCCTGACGTATCAGCAAACGCTGTGTCGTGACAGAAAACACCCAATGAATCAGCAAGCGGTTTTGAGTGTCCACATCATAGTTTACTGAAATGGGACCAGCTGTGTTTCCAAACTTTGTTTTAGTGGCTCTAAAGTTAGTTTATGTGTTAAGTGAAATGGATGTAGTCTTTGTCATACGCTGTTTGTTGCTGGAATCTACGGTTATCCTAGTCAGCCAATTCAAAATAAAGGTTCAGTTAACTCAAAGAATCCAAAAATAACCTTATAGGAAGATTTCATTATTTATCTTTTATGGAAATGAGAGAAAGACTTTCCATTAATTTTATAATGTTTACAATATAGATAACAATTACTTCATTATCCTCCCTCCCCTCTCTCGCTAGCTGCCCTCTAAGCAGAAGGTGCTGGTGATGGAGTATTGTTCTGGAGGGAGTTTGCTCAGCCTGCTGGAGGAGCCTGAAAATGCCTTTGGCCTGCCAGAAACAGAGTTCCTCACTGTACTGGAGTGTGTAGGTGGGTGGCTGTATCTGATGCTGCTGAATAGTTTCATGTACCTGTTGTTGGAAGTATTCCTCTCTCTGTTCTCCTCAGTGCAGGGGATGAACCACCTGCGTGAAAATGGAGTGGTACACCGGGACATTAAGCCGGGTAACATCATGAGGCAAGTCGGGGAGGACAGGAAGTCTGTTTACAAGCTGACAGACTTTGGAGCAGCAAGAGAGCTGGATGATGATGAGAAGTTTATGTCCATCTATGGGACTGAAGAGTACCTGGTATGTTCTATGAATACAGACTTATTAGGTTTATCATAAGAATCCTGTACATAAGCTATGCAGGCAGTGACGCAGAATACTTCAGCAAAGGCTGCAATGTCCTTTACAGTTCGGGGTCATCTAAGTGTATTAAGAATAATCTAGATCGATCACAATTTTGTTAGTTTTTTCTGGAACTTTTCCTGCCAGCCCCTTGGTAAGATGTACCGTCAAAATTCCCATTTCCTCTTGAAGAAACCCTAAAAACGTATAGGAATAGTGTGAAAACATCCCTGATCTCCTCAAAGAGACCAGACATGTTGCAAAAATCAGCTTTAATTTTACAGTAGTATTATGCTCTATTAGATTATAAACATATTTTTTACCAACATATGAGTATCCAATGGCTGTTGTATAACAGGTTCTATTCTGTATGTGTGTGTGGCTAGCATCCAGACATGTATGAGCGTGCTGTGCTCCGCAAGCATCATCAGAAATCCTATGGAGTGAATGTGGACCTGTGGAGTATTGGTGTGACATTTTACCATGCTGCCACTGGGAGTCTTCCCTTCACACCGTATGAAGGACCCCGCAGGAACAAGCCCACCATGTGAGTTCATACAAACAAAATCATTGACTACACAGTTCTGATTGCAACCCCACATCCTAACGGTGCATGGCAGTTTCAATTTGTACTTATTTATATGAACATATGACACTGAGATTGGTCTAAAACTACTTAAGCCAAGGTCTATATCGATGTTGTAAAGCTGTGGTAATAAAATTTTACAGATTTAATTGTGTAGAATTTACCTCTAAAGAAATATATTAATTTGATAATATTTCTCCAAGGATGAAGATCCATCGATGGTAAATGAGCTTGACGTCTGTTTTGTTGTGTAGGTACAAAATAACGACAGAGAAACCAATGAGTGCAATAGCAGGGATTCAGCGTGTGGAGGGAGGACCTATAGAGTGGAGCTACCACCTACCTCACAGCTGCCAACTGTCCCAGTATGTCACTTAACAAAGACCTTTTTAAATGCGTCAATGATTTTAATGAAAACATAATGCTATTTTTTTTTCTTGACTGCCTCCCTTTGTTTCTCTCCTGTCCCTCTCTGTCTGTTTGTCTGTCTACAGGGGTCTGCAGGCGCAGCTAGTTCCAGTATTAGCAGGTGTACTGGAGGCTGACCAGGAGAGGTGTTGGGGTTTTGACCAGTTCTTCACAGCCACCACAGACATATTGCAGCGGCAGACAGTTCACCTCTTCTCTCTGCAGCAGGCCATGGCTCATAGTATCTACATACACCACTACAATACGTACGTCAGCACAGGTGTCATCACACTCGATCAAGCACAAAGAAAACCGACCACAGGATTGCTTAAATCATAACAGACTTTAATAAAACCAAGCATCAGACTGTGCTGCAACTTTAAGAGTCAGGGCACCCTTTAACTTGTGAGGTCCTGTGTTATTTTTCTACAAAACTAATATTTCAAACAGCTGAATTCTACCCATGTGTGTCCTGATATCAGTTTTAATTGTTATGGACCATTGAATAGTACACATAGTCGTCAATAACACATGAGTGCAAGGGGACTTAATCAAAGTGTATCCATGTAGATGTGGTGGTGCATGGTCAAGTCACCATCTACATGACATATTCAGTTGATGACTCCTTCAACAACTGCAACATAAAATTTGCGCTTGATGTGTGCAGCAGTTGCATAGTAATATTTCCTGCATTATTCTAAATCACACTTTTAATGTGATTTTGAAAGTCAAGTCTGTACTGAGCTCTTAGCTGATTATATCTGTAATCCTAAATTGCTTGTATCAAGACTCTGCCTCTCAATAAAATGAATCCCTGTGGCAGACTTGAGTTGAGTTATGGCTATAGATAATTTGGTTTGGTTGTTTAGTTGTGAATAAGGAATTAATTCTCCCCTCCTCCCACCCAGAGTGTCTGTCTTCTTTGAGGAGGTGGCATCTCAGACTGGTATGGGGGTTCAGCAGCAACATCTACTGTACCTGGGGCATGACCTCTCTCTGGAGGGCACCATGAAGGTCGTCAACCTCCCGCGAACCTCACTTACCCGGCCCCTCATTCTGCTCAGCTACGAGCCTGAAGCAAACATCTGCCTGCCTTTCAGAGAACGTAAGATCATCACAGACATGTACATCTTTTCATGCCTGTGTTAAGTCAAAGAGTTTCCTCTTTATTCTTTGTTGCTCCCCTGGGGATTTATGAAAAAGCTCTGATATCAGGTGTATTCTAGTGTCACATTCATTTACTCAACACATAATATCTTTATGAATCACCTGTTATAGTCACGTTTTACTCAGTAACAATTGATAACATTGAAGATGAGTGGATGATGGTTGATTTAAAAAGCAAAATAATCATATTAAACACAATATGTGCACGCAATTCCTAATACCAGTTTATACACATGCATACACACAGTTTCTATAAATCTCTAATACCTCTTCATGGCAGAACTTGTCATGCAACCACGGAAACACTGTACAATGAAAACTGACAGTTTCCACAATGAGTCATCATCCACGTCTTGAAGGTTTGCTGTCTAAGTATGAAGGGGATGTGGTCAACGTGCTCTCTTCTCTCCACTGTAGCAGAGACTCCTGTCATCCCATCCAGGTTTGATGTCATGGCAGACTACAATTTTTCTAAGGTACTGATGTTTCAATCCCTCACTCATGCCTAATAATAATAATAATATAATACATGCCTAATTTTGATCATTTTTATATGGATTGTATGTATTATAAATCTAAATCTGTTTATATTTCTAGGTGATAGTAGGAGTGGTCCACCAGTATCTGAGGATAGTACAGTTGCTGCACACACACCAAGACCTTCTCCTGCAGGGATACCACAGCTACATGTGAGAAAACACTCATGTTAAAATAACTATATTTGTTTCATTGATTTTTATGCCTCTCCTCCAGCGACAGCCAGTGGCCTGAGGCAGTATGTTTTCAGGTTGTCCGTCCTTCCTATTCTTGTGAATGCGATATCTCAAGAATGCCTTGAGGGAATATCTTAAAATTTGGTACAAATATTCACTTGGACTCAAGGATGAACTGATTAGATTTTGGTGGTCAGAGGTCAAAGGTCAAGGTCACAGTGACCTCACAAAGCAGATTTTTGCCTTGTGAAGGTGATATCTCCTGAACCCTGTAAAGGAATCATTTCACATTTGGCACAAACACTCACTTGGCCTCTTGAATGTGTTATCTCAAGACTGCTTGAGGGAATTTTGATCAGTTGTCATTTGGACTCAAAGATATGGTGATTATGTTTCAGTTGTCAAAGTTCACAGTGACCTTCTATGAATCTGGGGAAAAAAGTATGTAGAAGTATGTACATGGAAACTGCACTGGTTGGCAGAGGAATACAGCCGCAGTGCGGTAATTCTAGTTTTACCCTGGGTAATGACCATTTTTAAATTCTTATCTGCTTTAATCCTCTTTTCATTCCTCCGCAGGATGAGGTTACGCAGGGAGTGTGGAGAATCCATTCACAGTATCGACAAGATCACCATTAGGCTGAAGTCCTGCCTCAATCTACAACACAGAATTCAAACAATGTCAGTTAGTCAACATACTTTCTGAGCTAAAACCTGTAGACTTTTATCACTTTTTGTCACATCTGAGGTGGGAAGTCCTTCCACAATAAATGCAATCTAAAATAATTTTTACAAGTGTAGTGACATACCGGTACAATCATTTGATGGTAAGAAAACTGGGCCACCAACAAAATCATCCTCTATTGGCATAACTCTATTATTTTGAGCATAATTCATTCTCAAAAATTTGAAACAAATCCCACAATTAAAATCATAAAGATAAAATTGAAGCATTATATTTTTATCATTAAACCTTTCTATTGCTGCTTTATTATCGTTATTGTGAATTATTTTGGTCACAATAATCATTCAGTAAGACTCTGATATCATGACAGCTCTAATAAAAGTCATAACCTCCTTTTTTTCTCCACCTTTATCTGTTGTTCTTCTCAGTGACCATCACTTTTCAGAAAACCAAGGCTCGGATGATCATAGTCAGAAACTGCAGCTGGTGAGTGTGACATCACTGAGAGAAGCTGGAGTGATGTGGTTGTTCTGTGAGCATATATATATATATATATATATATAAAGAGAGAGAGAGTGTTCTATTTAGTTGTAGAGAGGTGTAGTCATTGAGGAAGCTGTAATCTGTGATACTGTTCATACTTGTGTTATTCAGGTTTTTCAGGTTCTCCTTGCTGCTTATTTTTTAAATTTTCTTATTTGTTTTTCTGGAAATGTTATGACTTTTCTCATTAAATTATGACTCTGCTCTTGTTGACCTTTCTTTTATATGGACCTAATAATTTGTCAGATTGTACTATACTGAAGTTGAAAAAAAATGACTTGAATCTTGCCTTCATATCATAGCAACCATGCAAAAACCTTAAATCACTAAGAAACCACGTTCACTGGGTGTTTTCTCTTGTCCAGTTGCAATATCATCAGGATAAGGAAACATGTCAAGATTAGGTGGCAGACATGTGATATTGAATCAGCAGTAATGAGAGTGTGTTGCCGTTCTCTCCAGGTCCATGAGTACCTGCCCATATACACTGGGAGCATCCAAGAGTTCCAGAAGCGACTGGACCAGCTGCAGATAGAACAGGCCAAGCTAGCAGAGAACCTGGCCAATGACAAGAGGTAAGCTGCAGACCAGAGAATCTAAATTTCAAGTTTTTGATTCAAATGTGTGTTTTTCTTTAAACTTTGACCTCTTGTCTCCTACAGCTGTCAGAAGATGGAGATGCTGCTGCAGAAAATAACAGCAATTCATCAACATTATCGCAAAGACAGACTCACTGGCAGTATGTGTGCTTCATTTTTCTTCCACGACAAAGTCAGAGGCATTATTTTTTCAGCTTGACCGTCTGTCGTGAAACACGTAATACTGTCCCATCTTGAGAACCCCTTGAGGGAATTTCTTCAAATTTGGTACAAATGTTGATCTGAACTCATAAAATTTGGTGCTATCTCAAGTTTGCCTTAGGGGATTTTTTCTGGGTAGATTTCAGTGGTCAAAGGTCTCAGGGACCTCATGTTACTGTGAATGCAATATGTTGGTGGAGGCACACAACGGCAGGGTGGTAATTTTAGTTTTGATATACACTGTATATTTATTACTTAATTTGTTCATGGTATGACTGATTCTTTTATATTTGTCTTATTTTTCACCACAGAGTTGGCATATAATGACGAACAAATACACAAGTTTGAGAAGTAAGTATGTCATTGTCAATTTGTGTCCTGCTCACCCGGCCCATGAGGGTGTTCCTGTGATTTCCCCCTGTAATCTGCTTGTCACACTTGCTTCCCAGAATCCACCTGTCTTCCCACATTAAGAGAGCGAAATCTCTCCTGAGAGACGACTGTGTGCAGAGATACAAGGAGCTTCTGGCCTCAATAAGGACGTGGAGCAGGTGGTTCTCAGCTCACATATCTAAACCCAGTGTAACATTCACTTAGGTTTTGTTATGCCAACAGCTCTGGGACTATTTACAGTACGATCACTATTTGGTGCCAGCCATTCACACACATGAAGAAGATTAACCCAGTAGGACATTACATAGCAGTCTCACTCTAACAGATGAAGTTGCTTGTCTGCGTTATTGAGGCTCGCATTCGTAAAGCAAGTGATGTAGATATAACATATCATTCAATATAATTATTGAATTCCTCTCAGTTTTGCACAGACAGAGTAGTTTTATGTAATAGATAAAACAGACTGTTTTCTTTCCTCGGAATTTCAGGATGTATTATAGGTCACTCTGAACACATATTTCCTTCTGTGTTATTAATATAAATACTGTTTAACTGATGCACATGAATGGATATTTAGTTTTCTCTGACTCTGTAAGAAGAGCCATTCAAATATCACCTACAGTAAGTGTTATATTGCACATTGAAACAAACATACAATTGTTCTAAGGTTACACAACCAACAATTGTTCTAAGGTTGCGACAAAGACTTCATAAATACCTAAGACACAGGTAAATTAAGACTTTTACCACAGTATATTTTAAAGATTTCTGGATAATTGTTGAAATAATTGAACAACAAATGATTACTATTAACATGTTATTCATGTTTTCTTTCAACATTTTTTTCTATTATAGAATTGGCCCTGAGGCCTCATAAATGTCATTGTTTCACAACAAATTCAACTGGGTATCACTTTAACAGTTTTACCAATTGGTTTTCTTTTCTGATTTGGATTCAACTAGATATTAACACAATGAACATTGCAGCTTTGACTTACTAGTGTGTCTCTGCCTTTATGTGCAGTGTGTTACTGGAGATGCAGACCCGACTGCACGACTTCAAAGCTTTCTCCACAGGCTTGCTGACGGATCTGGACATGAGTGAAGAGCGCCAGAATAAGGTCAGATTTTCACTTCTCATCCCGTATTTGAAAGTGAGAACATGAAGCTTATAGATTTACGTCTCTGCCCGCATGTGAACATGAATTTTGTGCTTTTTGTTTACAATTGTGTGTTTTTCATCTTAGTCTCATCTGTCGTCCTCAGATTCTGGACAAAGTCCTTTTCAGTCTGCAGTCCAGGAGAGCAGAGCAGCCGCCTGGAACACCCAGGGACCAGATGGTCTCCAGGTGTGTGTGTGTGTGTTTACATGTGCTATTACTAGGTATTACTTACATTCAGGGGACCTAGATCTGTTCACACTGTCACATTTTAGGAAAAATACGTCCAACCCACCTAAATGTTACAGATTCTGAGATAAAGACTTGTTTTAATTTTAGGGTAAGAGTTAGCGTTAGGTGTGTGTGTGTGATTACCTCTTTATTATCTTTTTCAGTAGAAACACAGACTTTGTCAGGACCAATAGACCTCATGGGAACCAAAGCCCGGTCCTTATGAGGAAAAACATCATTTCTGAGGTTTGGGTTAGGGGCAAGGTTTTGGTTAGGCTGTCCACAATGAATGGAAGTCAATAGTAGTCCTAACAAGGATAATTGTGCAAACCTGTGTGTGTGGGCTCACGATTTAGACATTTGCCATGATCTCAGATATCTTGCTTTTTTTGTAGGATGCACCTTCTGAAGGAGGAAATGGAGATTCTGGTGAGAGAACTACAGTGTAACAACAACATCATAGAGAGGTCAGTTGAGAGCCCTGTAAAAAAACTCACAGCCCCATGTACAGTACGTTCTGAATGATGATTTAATGTGTTTTGTCCTGTTAGTTTGGGAGCAGTGAACCCTGCAGCAGGTCTGGAGCCGAGCTTGACCAGACCCTCTACACTTTGACCAAAGTGCAGCATGTTTGCATGTAAACTCACAAATCAGTTTTTTTATGAGCAGTAAAGGACAATGTACTGGAAATCCTTTCAAGGACCACCTGCAGTTTATGGTGTATATAGAGGAGGCAGCTGAAGATAATCAATAAGAGGGGAATCTCAATTTAAAGATAAGATGCTTTGAATGTAGGAAGAGGAAATGTTATCGACAGATTTCTGTCTGTCTGTCTGTCTGACTGTCTGTCTGTCTGTCTGACTGTCTGTCTGTCTGTCTGTCTGTGTCTGTCTGTGTGTGTGTCTGTGTCTTTGTCTGTGTCTGTGTGTGTGTGTGTCTGTCTGGTTGGCAACTGAGTAAAGCATCAATACAAACCCCATTAATTTCTTTTAGTGCTATTGTATTTCTAATAGGCTGCCACAGTGATGGACAGTCAGAATAAAAAAAAGTAAACTGCTGGAGTGTTGTAAAAAGCTGTGTCTCCTTTACTATCCCACAGAAGAAGCACAGTGGAATCAGGAGAACTTTTAACAACATTTCTGTTAAAATGTTGTTTTTCCTCCCTCTCTCTGTGTGTGTGTGTGTGTGTGTGTGTGTGTGTGTGTGTGTGTGTGTGTGTGTGTGTGTGTGTGTGTGTGTGTGTGTGTGTGTGTGTGTGTGTGTGTGTGTGTCAAAGGAATGGCTGGAGTCGTCTGATGTTTCTCTCCTGATGATCGATCAGTGCATGTGACTTTCTTTCTAGATCTTCTTTAGTCACTGTGAATTTAATGAATGAGTAACCATTGATCACATCACTGATTGTGAGTAGAGTAGTAGTGTCTAGATCTGATGTTAAATTTCTCTCTGTTCCTGTTCTATGATAAATTCTCTCTCTCTTTCTTTTATCATAGGGTTTCACTTTAAAAGAAAATAAATGAGATCAGGGGAAACTCAGCACTCACCAGTATCTCCTTTATAACAGAAGTAAGTCCAGAGACAGCACAGAGAATTCGAAAGGAAAGTGTGATGACAAATGTGGGGAAATCCCACCGTTTATTTGTTTTGCGTAAAATTACTGAGCTTTTTGTCTTGAGAAGTGATATCTCAGTCTGAAGGCATAGGGGTTCAAAGTGAAACTAAAAACATTTTCATGTCCACATACAGTACCTGTATGAGGATAAAGCACCATGTTCTAACAGGTCAATGAGGTCCGGAATGACTGTGGGAATACTACACTTTCATATTCAGTCTGTTCTCAAATTCCTTTGACATTAAATTTCGTGTGTATACTTTAACCAGTCTGGGAAAATGAAAGGTCTCAAACAAAACAGAAAACAAGTGAGTTGTTGTGACACTGCAAAGTACAGCGAGTGAAACTAAAAGTATTTCTCTCGGTCTGTGTGGGAGGGCTGTGGGTGTCCTCAGGGGGCTTTCTTGATTCGGGGGGGTCGGGTTCTGATCCCTCTGTGGTTTTGTGCAGCTCATGTGACGTGCTTTTGGCAAAGTGGAAATGTTTGACTTTGCTCTTTCTTGCCCACATTAACAAGTGTGACATTGTCTTTTAATCTGTTGGATTTTCCCACTGTTAAACTGCATGGTAATATTCACATCTCACTGCAGACTCACCTGTTTCATACTCACACGTTAAATTACTATTTAAGTTTATTGTGGTTTTCACTGTTAAAACAACTTGAGGAACTTGGAGGTTCTTGAATTTGGAGGTTATCTGCCATGATAGTTTAAAGAGAAGGAGGCTTTTACAGAGCAAAAGGTTTTTGAATTTGTAATTGTTTTTCCAGAGAATAATTAATGGATCTTGATGGAAAAAATCGGACGTTTAGGAATGTGCGTTACGAGTGTGTCAAATTTGGGTCAGATCCAAATAAAAATCTGGTGCTAGCGAATTCCAGTCTATTTAAAATGAGACATAAAAAGCGCTATGATAAGCAAAAAATTAATTGCACTGCATAAACATGCCGGACTCACAAGCTTAAAGCTCCAGTCTTTAACATTTATGTTTCTGAGCAGCAGTTGGACCTTGGCAGAGATATGCGCTCTGAGTGACACACTAGTTGTGATTTTTATGTCATAGTTTTTATTTACTATCTCATAATTATGACTTTTTAGCTCATAATTGTTATTTGTCTCATTATTATTAATTATTATTATTACTTTATATCTCACAGTTGTGACTTATATCTCATTTTATCTGATTTATTTTACATTCATGACTTAGTATAGTAATAGAACACTTTTACTCATCTACACAAAAAAGTAATATTTAATGGATATTAATTCATTATTTAATAATGTCAAAACAGGTATTCTGAGTCACAGACATTATTAGATTTGCCAGACTTGTAGACTCCACAGATTCTTCGTCTGATGCAGTCTTTGGTTTATTTTATTCCTGGGGTCTTTTAGTACAAGTGGTTTCAGATGATCAACACACATCAAACCCAAACTGCAGAGTGAAGCAGGGATTGGTGCGCGCTCCTGTCGCTGTAAAGGGAGCGCGCTCGCCGCATTTAAAGCTGTCACATCTCCTGCGTCATTACTACACGCTGCCTGTCTGAGTGGAGTTTACATTCAGGGCACGGAGCGACAACACACACTTACACACACACACACACACACACACACACACACACACACTCTGCAGGAGCACAGTGCCATGGCGTCTGCCAGTGTAGTGGGGCAGCACCCGGGTCAGCACCGGCTGGACTCGGACCCGCCGCTCTTTGTCTTCAAACTGACCGGCGTCAGGAAGAAGATCACCCCGCCGAGGAAACCGTCTCGGGAGAAGCTGATGTTCAGGAGGAGGTCGGGCAGCGGCGGGGAGAGCGGGTCTGTCCCCGGTGTGGAGGGAGCGGGAAGTCAAGCGGGAGAAGCGCCGCTGAGGGGAGGAATGATGCCCGGGGAAGGAGACGGAGCTGCGCCACGTAGCCCGGACCAGGAGGGCAGCGGAGGCTGCGACAGGCGCGGGGCCCGGGACAGTCCAACACGGATCATCACCGCCGCTGACCGCAACCTCCACTGTGTCACCGGTAACAATAATAATAACACCGGTGGTCGCAGGGGGACTTCTCTCAAGAGGTCCGGCATCACTGTCATGCACAGCGATGTCAGCTGCCGGCACCGAGACCGGGAGACTTGGAACGGAGACGGAGGGCATGGGAGCAACTCCTCGTCCGTGGCAGCGTCGGGACACAACGGAGGTCCTCCGCTGGAGCGGCTCACTCAGGCCCGGAGCGGAGTGGTGAGACTGGCCCGCCTCGAGCCTTCCCGCAGGCAGGCCTGGTCCATCTTCCCCCAGGGGCTGGACCCCCGGGTGAGGACCGAGAGGGGTGAAGGACATCGGTTCGAGTCTAAGCCCGTAACGCAGGACTGGTGTGACGCCTGTAGTCATAAGATCACAGCTCAGGCACTCAAATGTCAAAGTAAGTCACAGTCCTCCAACGTGTTTCTCTGTATTGATCAGAGGATAAGAGTTGTTTTCATGAGTCATCTGTTGGCTGTGTCATCTGTCATCCGTGCACATCAATACCTCTAGTTCCCTTGTGGGATGTAGAGGACGGGCTGTTTTGGTGAACAAATGCTCTTTTCTGGTACTTCTGTCTGGATAGTTTTGTGAGAAGTACAAGTTGCTCACTGCTTAAAAAATGAGCATGTGCCTTTGTGAGTGAGACAGAGGACATTTCCAAGCATTTTGCTCCACAGCCACAGCCAGACATCTTCAATGGAAAGCTCATTATCTTGTCCTTCCAGCTTTGCCTCCCAGAGGTCCCTCTCTGTGATTTGCAGCCTCTGCTCAAAGAGCCTGGGACCGATAGGATAATTCACAGTGACACAGTGGTGAAATCCAGAAACACGATGGACTGGTCTCTATAAGCTCACACTTGAATTGTGAGTGTGCTTGAGATCATATCCCTTAGTGTCTTGAAATGGTGAACATGAGAGCAAAGCATTTGTCATAGGAGTCTTATAGATTACTAATTAGGGGCACTATAGAGAAAAGCATTGTTTTTTCTTAAGTTTCTAATAGAATGTCATCCAAAATGTTTTCCATTCATTGTGTGTGATATCTCTGGAGTCACATCCTGACTCTACTGACTTTATAGCTCTTTCTGTACGACTGAGAGCTGATCAGGCTCAGGATGACATAAATCCCACCTGCACAGCCCTGGCACACACAGTTTAGGCCAAGCCAATTTGACCTGGCAGGTGTGTTTAATCATGTTTAAATATACACGTGTACACACACACTACACACACACACATTTAAAAAAACCCTGAGCTCATCCTTTGTGTGGGACTTCTCTGTGCAGATACTGTAAATCTGAGAGTCCGTGAGAACACGCGGCTGCTGAGTTTGCATCGTGTCAGCAGCGCTCTGTCATGGGGGGGTCGTAGAGCTCTGTGAGATAAAGGAACGTGAGGAAAAAAGTGAGGAACGAAAGTGAAACATCAAGACAAAGATGAACCAAACCAAGGGGATATTTATCGAGAATGTCAAATGATGACAAGTAGTTGGAAGCAGGGATGACAAAAAAGTAGAAAGAGAGCCTGAGAAGAGGTGGAGGGAGGCAGGGTGATAAAAATGAGGAAAGACAGAGAGACAGAAGGGGAGCAGTGGGGAGGAAAGAGCCAATGTGAGTGAGGGACATGGGAAAAAGAGTGAGAGTTGGTCCAGCACTGCAGAGATGTCTGATTTAGTGTGCTATCAGCAAGCGCTCAGTGGAGCGAGAGCAGAGATTGCTGGAGCACACACACACACACAAATCCACAGTCATGAGATTCTTCATAAACCGAGAACCCCTTCAGTAGACTCTGTGTGGATTGGGCTAATTAACTGTAGTGTTTTGTACCAGCAGCGGTCCTGTGCAGAGCCAACTCTCGTTCCTGCTCCCTTTTCTGGGAAAACATCAAAAGTGATTGTGGGGGGGTCACCAGGACAAATGTGACAAGCAATACAGATTTAGGCATTTTGGGGTATTTTCGTAGGGAGAATTGCAACCAGCACTGCCAAAATAGAAACTGAGCACACATGCACACATGCTCTCCTTTCAACTACACCCAGCAAATGACAGGGAGCGAGAGACGGAGGCCACGCAACCCTAAGCAACCATCATTTTGTCTCTTTGTCTGACTGTATGCCTAGCTCCGTCTGTCTGTCTGTCTTTAATTTATCACCCTCTCTCTATCCATGCTAGCTTTATTGCATCTGAATCTCATAGAAGCAGCCATGCAGCCCCCCCCCCCCCCCCCCCCCCCCCGGGACAGTGGAGAACTTGCAGTGACTGCAGTGATGTGGCCTTGCCCTGCAGTGGAATCTGTAGCCAGAGCTCATAGTCTGCTGCTCTGTTGTCGTTATAGAGCAGTGAATTGATTCCTACTGCTGGCGTTCACCCATGTGTGCTCAATTTTTTTAATCTCTATTGCTCCTCTAGGGAGTTAGATTGGAGTTTGATTTGTAGTACTACTAGCTATAAAGAAACCCCCACTCTATATGCATAAAACACTAAACACTTACTTATGATAGTTGAGCTGTATATGTAGCATCTCTTCACAATGAGGCATATAACATTGACTGTATAAGGATGGATGACATCATGACAACTCCCCAAAGTGAAGCTAAAGCATCTCTATCACCCCCTGGTGGCTGGCTGCAAGATAGTTCATAAATCCCCTCCATGTTAGTGGATGTAACATTGACCAAACTATAAAGTCAAAGTGCGTGTTAAATAAGTTTTTGTCAGTTTTGGTCCTTCTTATCACACTGATGTATGTTTAAGGTTTTTGATGCTATAAAAAAATGGGTTGAAACATAATGATTGACGGCTGAGTGTGACTCACATTGGTCAAGCACGTGTATCGTGAGACCTCACTTCCGCGGCTCCATCCCACAATTGCAGCTGCATGGATTAGTGGAGGAAGAAGTGGAGATGATTCTTCCATCTTTCTGTGACAGTGTAGCCATATCTGAGCTCTGTATACCTAATCTGACTCATTTAGGGAATTAACTCCCCTATATGGCCCTCCTGTGTACAGAAAAACATATCCAGATAAATACACATACAGTACATGAGAAAGAATATAATATGATGATAAAGTTGAAATAATTGAATGTATCTATTATTAAAATATGATGATATAAAAAATACAAAACTGTGCAGGGAGGTGTGTCACAGTAGTATAGGTCTGTGTAGTGATTGTTGTTTATCACTCTTGTCATGATTTGATTTGTCATCTCTTCACATCGTGCTGGGGATGAGAGACTGGCAGCCTCTTTAATCCCAGCTCCGGGTGTCTCCTGTCTGGGATTAAGCCTCAGGGATGGATAGGTCGGGATTAGAGGCAGGCAGACAGAGTCAGACCTCAGATTAATATTTAATTAAAGCTTTCAGGGAACCAGGCTGTTATATTTAGGTGGTTTCTTACTTCTGGCATTTGTTTCTGCAGAGAATGCACATGGCACTGTATATATATGTTTTTATGTACATAGTAGACATAAAACACAGTGGAGTAACACTGAACCCTTCCTAGCTTCTAAGCAGTAGATCTGTTAATGGTTCTAAACAGATTTAAATTAAGCGTTTATGTACACAAACAAGCCACCTGAATCATTTCTTCATGTATTTAAACAAGTAATAATGCACTACAACATGTGTAATCAAGTAAGATTCCTTTCACAATTTCCTAGAGACCCAATGAGTCTTCAGATTATTCATTTTGACAAAACATAACCCCCAAAATTGCAATTTACAACGTTATATAAGAAGATAAGAAGCAAATCCTGACATCAAAACAGATGCAAATGTATTTGCTGGTGCTCAGCTCATCAGTTAATCAGCTACCTGTGTTCACTAGTGATTGTTCAAAGAGGCCATGTTTGAATGCATTCGTACCCTCCTCACATTTGCTCTGTACTTTGGTTTGTTATTGGTAAACAAGCCTGCATGTCTCTGCTCCCTGTGTCAAAGCTCTGTGTGAGAAGGTGAACACCCTGGAGATCAGAGCTGCTTGCTTTAAAACAAGGACATAGCTTTCAGGAACGTGTTAGCAACGTTAGCTCACATAGATCTCATGGCATGTGTGGTGAAATATTTGCAAACTGAGTATAAATCCTTGTTGTTAAAGTGCACCTACAGAAGCAGCAGCGAGTGTGGGGTCATGTGCTGGTCACTGCAGAGACAGGGACACACACTCTGCCAGGAAGACCTGCGTGCGCGCACACACACACACACACACACACAGTCCCACACTCCCGGTGTGGTCTTTATGCCCCATGGCATTCCTGATCGCTCTCTAAGGGATGTTTTTTCCCTTGAACTCCATCTCCTCGTTCATTTACCTCTCCCTCTCATGAACACAGTACAGGCCTTGTCTTGGGAGCTTTTGCATCGGCTCAACATTTGTCCTCTTAAAGCTGCATTCACAGTGGACGAAAGAAGAAAACATGGGAGAAGGCTTATTGTGTTAAATGGCTCATAACCGTCTTGTCTTGGCATAGCACGGCTGCTGCTCTGCCAGACCTGCGATGAATATAGTTTTTGCTTGTCTTGAGCGAAAACATTCCTTTAGACCTCACATGTCTTCAGTTGAAAACACAGAATTTGAAAACAAAGCTGCATTGAATATTGAACACTTACAACTGAACACATGTTCAACCACGTCACACTTCTGTTATACTATGATCTTCTTCTGTGTTAGTTAAGGTATTAGCTCCACCAAGGAGGCTATGTTTTCTTAGGGTGTTTTTCATTTTGAATTCATGTTCACATTTTATGCAAAACCCTGAAATCGCACTCAAATAGTCCAAATTGTGTGCTTGCACTCAGATATTTTTTCACAAGAAAAAATCCAAATGCAGAGGAGACATCAGAGAATGGATGCACAGCAGCAGCATGAGCACAGGAAGCTGAAGCTGGAGCACAGAAAATCTGTAAGATACACAATATCTGACTGCAAGCTCACAATTTGAGCAGAACCATAGCGAATCTAAGTATATCAAGAGTGCAAGCACAGGGTTTTGAGTGAAAGCATCACAAAATCTGAACATTCAATCAATTTATTCCTGCTCCCAAACTGAAAGACCACGCTCTTTAATAATGATAGGATTGGTTTGTTGATTAGAAAGATTATACACAAACTACTGCATTCATTTCCATTAAACTTGGTGGAAGGTTGTTGTTGTTGGTTTTAAGAATCCATTAAATTTTGGTTCGGATCTGGATCAGTGGGCGGGTCTAGGATTCTTTTTTATCTCTTTCTTTAACATTGCAAAATAGAGAGCTTTGAAGCAGACTTCCCAGTCAATAATTCATCGATCTTGATAGAAATCCGCTATATTAAGGGGACTGATCAACGAGTGTGTACAGTTTGGTGCAGCTTGATTGAATTTAACTGGACCTTGGTGAGGTATGTGTTCAATGAGTGTATTTTTCTATCTAAAAGCCTTTTCCCCACTCAGACTGTTCATTATTTGAGCTTGACAATCAATAAGTGACGAGACAGAACATGGAGATTAGGTTATTTCATTTTTGCAGAAAAACAGTGTGGTGTGCTCTCCTCGAAGTACATCGCCACTCTGCTGTACGTACAGCAGAGCAGTGGGTATTTTCAAGCAGGCTATATTTAGGTCGCCCTTGGTGGATAGTGATAGGAGGACTGCAGAGGAAGAGGTGGTTAGGGCAGGGAGGACAGGACAAAGACAATCTCAAGCACATGTTTGTGTAATTCTGCAAAAAGAACCCACATATTACATCATACTCAATCTACTCAAACATAACAGGCACTCAAGTAGAGAAAGGTGACATCAGAGCAAACCAGTCATCGCTTGTGATTATGTCATTGTGAGTGAACCACATCCTTGTACTCTTTAATTAAAGTAGGACAGGAGGAGAACTCTCAGTAGCTCTCTCTCTCCTTCTCTTTCACAGTGCACATTAATAACCAACCCACTGCGCATCACCTCAGCATGTTCTTCACACTGACGGGATATGTCACGTCTGTGGTTTTGGACAAGCTTACTCACTTTCCGCTAAACCAGACTGTGGGGTTTCACGCAGAGGAGACAGAAAAGGGGGAGAAGAGAGGAGGCAGTGTCGATATCCAGCTCTGCAGTGATCCGTGACGTTTGGGCTCTGTTGTATGGAGATCCCACCATGTCCTCATCTACTGACTGAGGAGTGTACAGTCAACCACTGAGCGAATGAGAAGGAGACAGGCTCCTGTTGCTGGAAAGAGAGGAGAAAAGAGAAGCCAGGGTTGTGATCTAGTTTGGAGGGGTCTCTGTCTCTTTAAGCTGAGTGTGTGTTGCTGCAGAGTGTGGGTGCTGCAGTAGGAGGGGGGAGCATGAACGAGAGGATGAGGGCGCATTGATAACAGAGGAGGAGAGGACGCACAAGTATAGGACAGCAGAGAATCTGGGCTCACGTCTGCATGCTGAAGTGTGAGGACTATCCGTCAGGTGCAGAGCAGAGGAGGACAGAGTGAAGTGAGTGGCGAGGTGAGAACATTAGGGAACGTGTGAGGAGTACAGGTGGAGGGGTGGCCGAGCGAGTGGAGAGGGGGCTGTTTATTCGGAGTGTGGCACCGGTGGCAGAGTGGCTGCGCTGGGATGGCCGAGGGGGGAACTGGGGGGGGTGGCGCTGGGGCAGTCCTCAGAGGGACAGGGGTGGCCAGGGCCAGGAGAGGAGAGCCAGCGAGGGTTATGCGCACAGTACAGTGCCTGCTGGATGGTGCCACCATGCTCCATCCATGGCACAGATAGCACCTCTCGTCCAGGGGCGGGAGGAGGCGAAGGGGGTGGCAGGGGTCGGGACCAGGGGAGTTGAGGGCGTCAGGGTGAGCAGGACATTCCTCGGCCAGGTGTCACTGCATCTGGAGGAGGTCAGGGGCGATCCAGAAGGGGAGGCCGGCAGCGCCTGCTTTGGACAGGTCTCACGGCGGCTGGGGCGGCTCCTGAAGAGGCTGCCCAAGTCTCGCTCCTGGAGTGACAGTCTGCGGATCCTCCGTCGATCATCCTCTAATGGATCTCTGCTCGCCACCTCAGGTACGGAGAGGACAATGGTGTGTAAACCAGTTGTAGAAACAGGAAATTGAGACTGAAGAGACGAAGTTTTACAAGAAATCTTGATCATTTAGGTGGTGACTTGTGGTGGGACATTTTGTTGGGATAAAAAGGGAAAGATGATGAGTAGACAGGTTGAGCTGGGCTGGCCTCAAAGGGGGCGGCTGTGGGCCAAAATATTTGGGTAGTTTGTTTCAGTCTATCTGTGACTCTTTGTCTAAATCCCCTATATCGGCTGATCCATCCGCCTGGCTTTTGTGTCACAGTACACAGTGTGGATGTGTGTAAGACCATGTGTTAACAGCGAGGACAGAGGCTGCAGCTTGTAAACGTTAGAATAGTCCAGTAAACAGGTCAGATGAAAGCAGCGGGATCTATCAGCGTATTCCTGCTCCAGACAGATGTCTCTGTTTTCCATCCACACACACAGACAAACAGAAAACCTACACATTATTAATCTGCTGAGAAAATGTTATGTAAGTGGATTATGATATTGACTTTCATATTTGTAGCAGGAATTTGAGATAAGAATCAGGCTGCTGGAAGCATCATGGCATCGATTATTATTCCTCACATTTTCTCCAAGCAGATGACGGGCTACTGCAGTTTCTTTTTAATCTGTTTTTATTTTTTTGAAATAATGTAACATTAGCATAAAAGTGCGGCTGTGATGCATGAAGTAAGGCAGGGACCAAGATGGCCGGGTGCTGCAGAAGTATTGATCCATTCACAACAAGAGAGTGACGGCTGAATAAAAAAAGATGTTTACTGCAGCTCTTTTGTGTGTGTTTGTGTGATTGTGTTTTTGTGTGTGTGTGTGTGTGTGTGTCCTCCTGTGTAAACCTGATAACACCCTGACCAAACATGAGTCAGGGGAGCTGCTCATCAGGAGCTCACCACTTCACCTGAGTGACATCATGCAGCTGCCTCAAACAGCAGCAGCTCCTGCAGACAGATATAATGTGTATTTATAGACAGTGTTCCCTGTTAAGGGAACCCAGTTAATCCTTTTTTAAGAATGAACCAGCTCAAACCAGATTCCTCAGTTCCTCCTCTGTTGCATCTTTGATCTATAATTATCCCCAGACAAAGTACGTCATGACCGTGATGACGCCAACTGAAAATTCCTCTCAAACACTCTGAACTACTGAGAATATAAAAACTTGGTGACTGTTGTTTGTACGCCACTCAGATGTGGAGAAAGGGATTTGTTAGAAGTCGTTTGTCGAGGGTCAAGACTAAACTTTTGTTATTGACGCACAAGTACATATTTCTTTCAGAGGATGCTTTTGATAGTTCTTACTACCATGGCCAGACAGTGTTTCAGTGTTACTGCATGTAAAGTGGATGGGAATTGTATTTAGAAGACCAAATTAATGGGGCAATTCCCCAGTTTTGCATGTAAAAGTCTATAGATTCTTCATTAGGGGTATTGAGGAGTATAACATAGTATGTGATAAAAGTCCATTGCTCAGGGGGAAACATGTTAAGTCTGAGAAAGTAACACTAAGCTTCAAATCAGAGGATAATTAAGTATAACCAAAGGCCTGTTTAGAGGAATACAAATTATTTCAGGTCCATGTCTGTGAGAATCAGAATCAGAAACACTTTATTGATCCCTGGGGGGAATTGTGTTTGTTACATGTGACTGGTTTGAGTTTTATTCAGTGCACAGTCGAGACCTCAGTGACGGTCCTAGACTTTTTCTATACAGGGGGCCATAATGGTGCCACAATTAGCAACGAGGGGCCAACATCCGTGTACTGTTCCTGATTCCGTAAGGTGCACATTTAGGTTGTTGCTTGTTCATTGTTAGCTCTATAGCTTTAAGCAAAGCCACGCATCATTGAATAGATTCTGAAAATTGTTCAAATTGATAAAATTAATCAACAATTTTCTTGACATTGTTAGTTAAAATCAGTCTACTGACAGGACAGGGGCTCTCAGGGGCCAATCAGTTTCAACCTGGCTCCGTCCCTGGAACTGCAGCTGGGAGACAGACATCACAACAAGGCAGTACAGTTCTGTTTGATGGTCACCATGCAGAGTTAAGGTTTTATATCACCATATAAAGTCCAGTCTAGAAATAATCAATCATGTGCTTGGCTAATCAACAAACAAACACCAACAAAAGGTGAATACAATTTAGAAAGACCTGGACAGCTAGATTTACAATACAATGTGCTCCAATCTCCCAGTAACCCTATTGGCCAATCCACTCAACTCCTCTGATAATGGGATAGCTCTGTCTGCATCAGGGGGTTTCCAGTAGATTTAATTCACACATCAGTTCAAAAGCTTTTTCATCACGGGAAAGTAGATCCAGAGTTTTACACAGGTATCTGTTAATGTAGAATAGTTTGTCTCAACACAGAGCTTGATGTCATGTAGAAAAACTTGATGTGAGTGCATAAAGAGACATGGCTGAAATCTCTTAAAGAAATATGTGAGTGGACTTTTAGTCACCATTGTGTTAATGTCAGAATAATGTTTTCTTCACTATTTTGAAATTGACTTCAGATGTATCGCCTACTCCATCTGCACAGATGGTCGAGCAGTTGGAATGTATCAACAGAGTGGTGGAAAAGATGGCTGCTGTTAAATGGCAGAGATATTTTTACAACAAAGAGACAGATCCAGATCTACTTTGTCTGGCAGTGGAGGTTTAGATTAACTGACCAGTCAGGTTTGACGTAATAACAAGAACAATGCACTTTTTATAATCTAATTAATCCCAAGAGGTTGTCCTAAGGCTAATTTTATAATCCACACAGAGCATCAGTCTGAAATGTTTATGCAAAATCACTAAAACGCAGTGATGACATTATCATCAACTAAAAAAAACACAGTTAAGAAGGAAAAAATACCACTTAAAACTTCCATCTGCACCAGTTGCAGCTCACTGGACAGAATAAGCCTTAAGAAATGAAATTACAGCTCAGCTCTTGTCTTGTTTGTTTGGTAAAGTCAGGGAGCAGCTGCACAGATTGAGGCACAGACAGAGAGGAGAGGATGGAGATGAACACTGTCAATATCAAATATGAAATGAATGTTCACTCAAATACACACAGATGTCAAGATGAAGGGTCAGATTTTACTGAAGTTGGGGAAGATTTGAGTTCATTAAGTTTGTGTGTGAGTGTGGGAGACGCAGAAAGACCTGATGATTGTCTGTGTGTGTGTCTTTGTGTGTGTATTTGTGTGCTATTAAGTAGGAGAACATGCTGCTTCAAATGAGCTATGATGGGATCAGACTGCTTAACCCCTCCCCAAAGACCCTAAAGCTGCTCTTAATTCCTTCATAAGACCCCCAGAGCCCCCTTTAGGTTCATTAGTGACCGTGTTAATATCATCGCCCCAACATTATAGCTGCCTATCCCCTATTAACCCCCTCCTCCCCTCTCACACAGGCTAAGAGAAAACACAATATGTCCCAAGCTCCCTCTGTCTCCCAACTATCAGAATCAGAATCAGAAATACTTTATTAATCCCCGGAGGGAAATTTAAACTATGAACAGACTATGCCTCTATACCTGGTGCCATACAGACATCCTCCATGACCTGAGAAACACTGCAAATCTGTGTCTGTCCCACACCCACTGTCTCCCAGAAAAGGAAAACAACCACCCACATCCCCTATCTTCCAATTCCTGTCTCTTTCTGTCTTGCACAAACACACACAGCACTTTGTCAAGTTTTAGTCACACACATACACGCACACACACACACACACACACACACACACACACACACACACACACACACACTCACACACTCACACACTCACACACTCACACACAGCAACATCTCAGGTTACAGGCGATAAAGCTGCAATGGGACAATTTTCTGGCTGCTCTGGCCTTCCAGGCACTACAGGGGTGGAAAGGGAACAAAAGACAGTGATTTCAGAAGATAGAGACGAGAAATATGACCATGGAAAATTTTCATTTCACAGCCTCCATCAAGACACTGTGACTGTCCTAAATACGCTGTAATCGAAGCGCCTCCTTTCCGGTCTTCCCCTCGTAGCGGGTGTTATCGACCCAAGTGCAGCAGTGGAAGTTAACGCATTCACTACTTATAGATCTTCACAGACTGTACTTCCAAGCTCCCTCCATCTTTTTCCACTGCACTGGTGGAGACTCACAGTGCTGCCTCCATTTCTATCTCCCTGCATCATTGTCCCACTCTGTCTGGAGGCAGTGTCAGCTGAAAAGCAGTCTTACTGGAATGATGAGATGGGAGAGAAAAAGGGGGAGTGTGTGGACAAATCTTCTATCGTGGAGGTGCGACCGATGCCAGTCTACCATGATAATACATAACACAACAGCTCTTCTCCTGTTGAGACAACACACAGACACACACTAGACATTATGTCTCAGTGCAGAGCAACAGATGCTGATGAGTGTTTATGGTTCAACATTAATACAGTTATCTCTTTGGTGTCCCCTTCCAGGATGACTCCATGTGTATTTATAAATGTTATGATCGTTTTAATTACAGAGGAAACACCACACTAATATTACATTTTTAACAGCATCAGTAACTCACTGGAAATTGCAGTTTTGAAACATGTAATTCAGACTTGTGATAATACTAGAATGAAACTCATAGATGAGTACACACCACCACCAAAATCCCAACACTCCCATCAAGGAAACCATAAAAAAAATGCAACAAATTTTACAAGCTCATACATATCAGTTCCCTAAATGTGACTGATTTCTTCTTCAAGTTTCCTTCATTATTTCTGAAGAAACTCTCAAAAATTCTCTTGTTTTGTGGAATCTACATCCAGTAGATGTTGCATAATCCTGCTGACTAAGAGTCAAACGCAGATAAAAAGAACCACCTTAAAATGACTTCTATAAAGAATATGATGATATATGTTGTGCGTAGAATGGTTTCATATATATAATGGAAATTCACAATAAAACTCGACCCTCAAAAGGATGTGCAGTATGAATGGATAGAATCACTAACAGCAGACTGAACTAAAGATTCTATGGAATGTGGTCATCAGTAAAGTCAGGGGTGAAGTTGCGTGTATGTGAGTGAGGCACCAGTTGTAGACTGAGAGAGAGATGTTAGATGAATAAACACGAAACTACAAATGTGCTGTGAAGCTGTGAGTGAGTGTTCTGGCCAGAAAAGGCCATTTCTTATAGGATTGGAGCACGGGGCCCAAGTGCTTCCAACCGAGCTCATCTAAAAGAATCTGCATTAGAACCTAAAAACTGACTAAGGGACTTTCACAGGGACTCAAGCATATTCCTATGAAGAACTGAAAGGAATAAGAAAATAAAGAATCAGAAGCAGGATGGAAAGAATGCACAAAAATATGTACATGCATGTGGAGTATTGGCTTTCGGGGTTTTTTTTTGTTCCGATAAGTGGACCTGAGCACAACTGTCAAATTCAACCAACTTCCCTATATGACCATCAGTAAAACCTAGGACTTTCCACCGAAGAGCAAAAGGGAAGCCCTGCGAGCACTGACATGTCCAGAGGAGAGCTAGTTCAAGCCAATATCTCATAAAAAAGTCACACAAAAAAGTTTGCTATTTTTGCTGACCGCTTCCTCTTTTCCATTTAATTTTTCCCCTTCCAATTCTTTGTGATTTTAAATGTCAGCCTGTGCACGCTCACCAAGCACTTTATCAGGAACACCAAACCAACACTGAGCAGTTCTTCCCCTTGCTCTATGGATTGCACAACATGGTGAAAACCTTCGGGGCTGGTGACTGGGGAAGCCCCTGAAGTTCCCTGAACTCACTGTGAAGTTAGCTTCACTACAAGGTACTTTATCATGAGCTTTAAGTCACCATGAGAAGATCAATATCCACATGGTCAGCAACAATAATCAGATTGGCTGTGGCATTCAAACAAGGTAAGGTAAGATAGGAAGGGAAATGTGAGAAACACTGGGACACGGACCCCAATAGAATGAATCCTCATGTGTGGCTGAGGAGGGCGCTGTTGCTGAGTAAAAGTTACATTGTGTTGCTTTTAGTCCAAAGTGTACCCAAAGTGAGTTTATTTATTTTACCGTAGCTTTAGTTAACTCCAACCAGGCCATTCTCCTCTGACGTCCCTCAAGGTGTGACCACAGAGCTGCTGCTCACTGGATGTTTTTGGCGCCATTCTTAGGAAACTCTAGACTGCTCTGTGGGGAAATCCCAACAACAATCATGTCACAGCCTGATGTTTGATGTGAACACTAACTGATTGCACGACAAGGTGTACAGGTGTCCCTAATAAATTGCTCAGTTGGTGTGACCTGCTGGGTCACTCCATCACTGCTCATTAACACTCACACATGCCTGATACAGCCTCCCGAGGAGGTACATCTGATCTTAGTTTCTGTGACACAGAAACCGTGTTTCTTATCAGTGTGGGAAAAGTCTGGATCCAAGGTGAACCATGAGTTGCTGACAGCGGTGTATCATACTGTGGGTGTGGAACAGGAAAAGAAAAGGTTTACACTCCTCTGCGTTGCTCCCATTTTCCTTGTAGTTTTCCAATCCCTGTCGTCCAGATGAATTATCAAAACAAAGGCCGAGCAGCCAGGGCCGTCTCTAAGAAGCCACCACCCAACGCAAACAGTAATTTCAGATTTTTTTTAAAGAGGGTTGAAGAAGTTTTAAGGTATCCTATGGAGGCTTTGTTCACTAGTAGTACTTTGGGGCAATCATTTTAAAAGTATGTTTACCTTTATTATACAAAGCATAGACTGTATATAAAGATACTTCCTCTCACTTTCCAGAAATGAAGATAGAATATCCTGTAGAGTAACACCATGTCACAGCATATTTCTTAAAATGTTAGGCATTTATTCTCAATAAGTGAAATAGAGGTAAAAGCACAGTTGGTCTGATGGAGTGAATAAAGTGAGGACAGGAAAGGAGTTTTTCTCTTCCCTTCCCCTATGTGTTTCCTTTCCCTCTCTCTTTTCGCAGTGACCTCCAAACTGTCATGAGCAGCGTATCCCTTATCTGAACTGTCCTCTTTCCTCGACACATCCCTGCTGTCAGCGAGGCATCAGCAGCCCTTCCCCTTCACACTCATTCCCCCAACCTGTCTCTGGACGTGTCTCTCCCATCTGCCAGCCCCTTCCTGTCTCTCTATCGTCACTCCTCCTTGTCCCTACTTCACAAATCAGTCTTCACTATTTTCCAAGGCAAAATAGCCAAGACTTTTATTTCCGTCAACCAATTAGGTCTTTGGTTATTAAGCTTGAATTTATAGCTAATTAATAACAATAACATTCTATCAGTGACCTTATTTAAGTACAGAGCTAATCTTCTTTACACCAAGCAGTGTGTTGCCATGGTTACAGTGCTGATGCAGTGGTGTCCCTCTCATAAAGATACAGACAGAGACGTTCATTTCAGTAGACAGGAAAACAATCAGCTTATTCTGACTAAAGCAACAAAGAGAGGCACCAGAAAACAATATGTTTCCTGTGAAATATTTATAACTAAACAAAGTAATGCCTAAATGTCTTCATGATTTTATTCAATCTTGACAATTGTCGCCTACAGTGTTCTATTTAAGAAGCTTTCCTTCATGAGGTCCATAACAAGGAACTGACTCAGAATTCCCCCAAACTACAGTCCTCTCTCTGCCCAAATGGTTTTTAAACCACATCAACTGAGAAGTAAGATTTGAGCCTGAGAGTCTCAGTTGAAAAGCCCCTCGACAATGAGGTGCACAGGGCATAAACAAGCCGATGATGTTGAACCAACTAAAAATTAAAGAACAGTGAATCATTTTTGGGAAAGCACCTAAATATAATTTTTTTACGGAACAGTATTTCACCTTATCAGGACTGATGTACTGTTTCACATTGTTGGCCTTGAATTTAAATCAATCATCATACATGTACTTGTTTTTGTCATGTTTGCTCCTTGTACACTATGTTTCTTATAGGTAAATGGGCGTTAGGAAGGTGTTATATGTAGGTTAAGTTAATTTGTTATTTATAGTTATTTAGTTGTATGATTTATTTTATGATTATGTATGTCCCTCGACACACAAACATATGTTGACAGGTGTGATTTGTCAAGGTCTGTCGGTGCCCTCTAAGTGCTCAAGGGTGTGAGTGTTGCATTGGCCATTAGAGGGGGCTAGTTTACCGTGTAAAGGCCATGTTGTGTGGCTGCTCATAGTTGATTAATTCAGAAATCTTCATTTCTGACTAACACTGATACAAGCGACTAATCAGCATTACGCTCACTAACAGGTGATACCAAAGAGGCGTATGGGCCACAGAGCTTTTCAGTGACTGCTTATGTTCTACTCTGTGTGCTTGTCTCTCTGATCCATGTGTGTTAAATCCTCCTCAGATTGCAGCTACACCTGTCACCTGGAATGTCAGCGTCAGGTCCAGCTGGACTGCAACCAGAGGGACAGACAGCGTGAAAAAACTCCTTCTCCCAGCAGCAGCCGCTCCTCCACAGGCCCTCAGCACAAGGTGAGCACGTCAAAGACAAATAACATAACATTATAGGACTTGGGAAAGGGGTCTTTAGGTTATTTCTGGCACACTTGCATTGCATGTGTGTGTGTTGTGCAGAGGTGTACATGAGTCAGGGTTGGGTAATGTCAGGGTTCATTCTACAGCGTCTCTTCAAGCCTACACTTTCACGTCCTCCTCTTTCACAACAACCTGTCCCACCTCCTTGGCTGTCTGCTTAGAAATGTATATATATGCGCTCATTAGCTTTTTGTGTTCACGTAATGTTCTCTGCTACGTCTCTTCAGCATCTAATGTGTGACTTCCTCTCTCCTGCCTTCTCTCTACTCTCATGGCGTCTTCTCTCATCCCTCTGTTTGGAGACTCTCTGTCATGTCGCCTCTGTAGGATTTATTCAAGCAGTGGTGGATCCTGACATCATCACTTCCTCAGTACTAATTAGATTAATCATTATTCTGTGTAGGGACCTCCATCAGATACTCTCAGAGGTTTTTCTATGCTAATTTCAGGTTCAACTCAAAATCTATAACTCCAGCTTTCATACTCACATTTTGTATGAGCCACTAGATATCCAGCACATGATGTGCACCCAATAGAAATATATGTATGTCTATAAGAATTCACATATTGTGTTTCGAAAGGAAACTGGATATTCATGCAGCCGGTGTGCAGCAGAATGTTGGCAGCTACTTTATGGCCAAGAGGCAGATATCACAAAATTAGACCTCTGGTCATGTGCCAGGTACTACTACGCTTCTACAGAGCGAGAACAAAAAACACTGCTTTGAAACACATTCATGTGGACTGTGTGGAGGAGGATATACAGTGTAAATGTTACTAAATGTATTTCACCAAACATCTGAGGAGCAGCTCACTCTATAGTTCGGCCTGTTTATCCACAAGCATCCTCTTTTTTTGATCGTACAAAATCTGCAGCAACACAATAATGGCACATGAGTTATCTTTAGCTTAACCACTGCTCCTCTCAGTAGATTTAATGACCATGTAAGATGATGAGCTGGAAGTCAGAATTAAGTGAGTGTTCATGATGTCTTGTCTTGAAAGTATGTCATCTCAGACTAAGGGCCTGTCTCTCTCCACAACCCTGTGTTGTTCCATACACTGCAGTCCTAGTGCTGCAGACAAGAGGACAGCTGACAGTTTGTTTCCTGCTGTCCCTCCCCTTCAGTCTGTTTTATAGCTGTGGCTCTGTGTGTTTGTGGGGGTTGTACAGGTCCTGCAGACACTGCAGTAACAACACACATGCAGCAGACTCGCCACACTTCATCGATTTGAAGCCAGCGGAAGGGTTGTTCAGTATGCATGCATGTGTGTGTGTGTAGTGTACACACCCCCCGCACGTTGCCCTCTCCCTTGGTGATTACGCTGATGGAGGCAGGGAGCAAACCTGCAGGTAATCACTCTCCATCTGACTCCATCTGAAGAGACATCCTCTTGAAAGCAGAGTCATTATCCCTGCATGCTGCAGTTCTCCAGCAGAATGTAGCCTTACCTTCATGTCTAAGTAGGCTTTAAATATCATATTGCACACACACAAACACACATGTGCTGACTGACGCATGCACACAAAATCAATCTCAACTGTGACAGCAGCATTAGCTGTTTTTTTGACAGGGGGTCACTGCCAGAGTCAGAGGGCAGATTGTGGGGTCAGAGTGGGGTTAGAGGTCACTGTAATCTCCATCCTGATGGCAATCAGTCATTATTTACTTATTCTCACCTTAAGCACTGTGAGTATACCCCTCCACCGACAACTCAGCAGAGGTGGTGCAGCTGCTTCTGGGTTTTTCTGTACTGTAGAGGGCCCTGATTGATTTCAGCGTTGACATCCACATAATATCTTGTCCTTGCGTAAAAGCCACGTGTTGGGGGCGGTTGTAAAGGATTTCTAGTCCTTTGGATGCTGCAGCAGAATGAGGCCATCTTTCACAACCTCTGAGCTGCTTCTTGTCACCGCTGCTCTGATGTATGAATAACAGGAGCTGCAAGGCTTCATTTCTCTCACTCAGCATTGTTTCTCTTTCGACTCAAACATACCTTGCTCTCTCTTTCTCTCTCTCTCTCTCTCTCTCTCTCTCTCTCTCTGTCTGTCTCTCTCTCTTTCTCTCTTTCTCTCTCATGTGAAAGAGGAAGTGGTCATACTCTGCGAGTACACTGGCTTGCAGGAAAAGAGAGAGGTTAAGGGAGGGGAAGGGGGTTTTTGCAGGCTGATAACACAGATGGTTGAGCAAGGCTGCAAGCGAGCGAGGGAGCATAGCGGGTGCAAAGAGAGAGAGAGAGAGAGGAGAGGCGAGGGGGAGAGTAAGAAATAGAGCGAGGCTGAGTGGGAGGCATCTGTCTAGAGTATTGCCAAAGCAACGGAGAGAAGAGTAGAGAGGAGGTAGAGCGCTGCTGCTGAGCGTCTTGTTGCTGTGGCCGAGAGAGCTTCTGCTGCTGCTTACCCTGGACTCATGGGACGGATGGATGCTCACACACATAAATGCTATCATAACTGAGATGCTGCTGCTGCAACCAGGACTTGAACTGAACCTACAGCAGTGCAGTGGGTCTCCACAGAGCCAGAGCCAGACAAAAGCAGGATGTGGTATTGCATGCATGCTTTTATGAGCGTTTGTTTGCAGGTGTAACAGGTGCTCTCAGGTGAGCTGGGTTAACTTGAAACCAGCCTGTAAACTGACTCCATGACGGCAGCGTGTGCCTGTGTGTGTGTGTGAGATGCTCACATTCTGTTTATGAGTCTGTAGCTGCAAATGAATAGGTGCATGTACTGCATGGTGTGTGACAGCGTGAGAGCACACATGCACACACACATCAGGAGGAAGTGACACGTCTGTGCTCACTCTCGGATTTCCTGGTCCCCTCTCCGGTGGCACGCAAAGCACAGAATCTGAGCCGGGTTCACCTGTCTCGCCATGACAGGTGGGAAGTAAACTCTCTGGATGCATCAGAAGAGGAGCACTCACTTTTTCTGGATGAGCAAAGGACAGTTCGATGCTTGTAGACTCTGATTTAAGTGACAGCATCAGCCCTGCCCCTCTCAAGATAAACCAGCACTTCCTCAAGCCGTCAAAGTCGGGCACCTTTCTAGTGCCAGAGGCCGACTCTGGACCGCTCCATGACTGTCAATACAGTGCCGACCCCCTCCATGACCAGCAGTAACAGCATGAGCAGCGGGTACTGCAGCCTGGACGATGAGAGCGAAGACTTCTCTTTCTTCACAGCCAGGACATCATTCTTCCGCAAGCCCAGGCATGCAGCGAAGGTACAGAATTGGGATCCCACTCTGACTCTCTGATAGTTCACATAGTAAGAGTTTGTCAAACTCTGGTGGGTCAGAAGGTGATGTTTCAGTTGGGCTATACCGTAAACATAGAGACGAAAAACAGAAGTATGAAGAGGAAGTTATTGTGTGCATGCTTAAATAGGCCTCAAGGTCTGTTGGTGAATGTGTGTGTGTAGGAAGGGGGGTTTCCATTCGGCATGCATTTTGTAACATTGATCTGCCCTCCTGACAGCCTTGTGCACCACCCTTTTGGCAGCTCATTCATCATGAGAACGGCGTGTGTAGATTCAGCTTCGAAGTCCGAAAACATTTTGGAGACTGAAGAGGTCTCAGGTGGAAAGTCAGCAGAGATCATTTGCTGTGTTGTAGCAGAAATGCTAAGCTAATGATTTCAACCTACAGAATCCATAGAGGGTTCTTCTCTACACTGCGTAGGAAAGGTTTCCGTAGAAACAGAGCTGGGACTTCTGCAAGAGAATGAGAGAGAGAGAGTGTGTAAACGTGTGTGTGTGTGTGTGTGTGTTTGTTTGTGTGTGTGTGTGTGTGTGTGTGTGTGTGTGTGTGTGTGTGTGTGTGTTTGTGTATGTATGTTTTCCAGTATAAACTATAAACACTGACCCTGTCAGGACAAGTAGACCTCATGGGGACTGAGGCAAAACATAATTTCTTTGCTCCTGGTTAAGGTCAGTGGTAAGATGTGAATTGTGGTTAGGTAAGGGTTAAGGTTAGGCATGAACTGGTCATGGTTATATTGAGGGATAAGGTCTTGGTTGGGCTGTCCACAATGAATGGAAGTCAGTGCATGGTCCTAATAAGGATAGCTGTGCAAAACCTGTGTGTGTGTGAGAGATAGAGTGTGTGCAGAGCAACTACTTAACTGTAGCAAACCATTTTCCCCAGTTACCATAGCAACTCATGGTTTTGTTGGCACCCGCTCTGCACTTCCTGAGATTTCGCTTTGCTTTACTGTACATTTGATTACTACAGTATATACTGTCCTGTATCTACAGCGTGCACAGTGCTGCTGGCTCTGCAGGGTATTAGGTGAGGCTTGTTTTTTGATCAGGGAATTTTCTATAGTGAAAGACGGACAGAGGCAGATAGAAATGAGGAAAGTGTTTCCATGCGCACACAGAGCCTGGGGTTGACCTTCTTCAAACGACAAAGAGATTTGCATTCATGCCTGTTCTTACTGTCCTTGTCCTGGCAGTGCCTTTGGTGTCTGACTTGGAGAAGGCATAATCTCTGAATAATTGACCAGCTGTGTTGTCAGCGTGTGGTGTTAGGATTGCTGCCGCGCTAAGACAAGAGGGTATTGGGGTTAGTTCGTCTGGGCTGTCAGCGCAGAAGCTGCCAGCTGATGGAGACCGATTTCACTGGCACCACACAGCCAGAGCAATATCTCATGTAGTATAATAAAGCTGCAATATAAGGCACCGCGCATGGGAGGGAAATGCTCCACATCCTAAATGTAATTGAGTTGTCCAGAAATGGTCTGTACTTTCCTCTGCTTTGAATATGGAAAAGAGACATGCAAATAATGTGTGTGACATTCTGTGAGACGTTATCCTGTTTTTGTGTGTGTGAAAGACATCAGTGTTTTAAGTCTTCCATGCATTGATGTCTACAGACACACAGGGAGATGCTTACGTTCATGAACAGTAGAAGGGGACGTAAGATCCTCTTTTCTTTGTGAATTATTTCCATAGCTGAGCCTATTGCTCCAGATAAGCCAGCCAGCTTTAATTTGTTTTGTGTGTGTGCACATGCAAGACTGTGCCACTGTAGAGCAGGAGGGTCTGCTTTTTGATGCAGTGAGAAGTAGTTAGTAGTAGTAGATTTTACATACAAAACATATAATGAATTATAAATTGCGATGCATAGCTAGATTGTAACACTGTAAAAAGTAGTTACATTCAGCACTGGGACCAAATAATACTTAAAACAACCAATTACTGATTTTTATTCTGTACCTTTAATTTGCTGCTGCAAAAAGTCAGAGAATGTTCAACACTGCGTGTGTGTGTGTGTGTGTGTGTGTGTGTGTGTGTGTGTGTGTGTGTGTGTGTGTGTGTGTGTGTGTGTGTGTGTGTGTGTGTGTGTGTGTGTGTACTGCTGGCTCAGAACTGAGCTGTGAAATGGAATCAGTGTGTGTTCTGGATTGTGATTCTCCTTCTCGACACTTGACACAGTAAAGGCGTCACGCTTGCACACGTTATGAGCGTATGTGCATATGTGTTGAGTCTGTGTGTGTGTGTGTGTGTGTGTGTGAGTGTGTCGTATGCATGTTGATTTATGATTGTTGCATTCTGTCCACATTTCTTTCGCTTTAATTATTTGATTGTTGTTACTTCATTTCGTGCCGGGCTCATCATCATTATGTCCTCAGACTTAGAGGCCAGTGGTAATAGAGCCCAGAGTCTAGTGTTTCCTGAAGATCATGATATCAATCAACACACACACACCCACACACCAACACAGGGTTTTTAACACTGACTTCTTTGCAGCAAAAATTCAAGCAGTCGTATGACCTCTGCTGTCTGATCTCATCAGAGTGAGAGCATCAAAACTGACCAGTGTCACCCTGAGGGTGTATCTACATGGCACATCCGTGTGTGTGTGTCCCTTATGTAACAGCCCTAGATATCTCACACGTTTAAGCTGCCTTGTATCTTATCTGAATCACATTAAAAGGAAAACATGGCATGGTCTTGTCTCTGTCACCTGTAATATAATATATAAAGTTAAGTGGCAAAGCAGGCAGTGGCTACACTTACAGATCTGTGTATTTTAAAGTAAAGTAACATTATAAAAATAGTAAAGTCTGATCTCTGAACACAAAAAACCCAAATATTCACTGTTTTGTGAATTTGGAGCAGTAATTACATATTTTAAGATTAATAAAGTTGCATACTGATAGTTGCTGTATCACTCAGTCTATACTGAGTTAAAAGAGAACATGGGAACTGATGATCTGCTGGAGGGAATGTGAAGGAGTTACATGTCACATGCAGCAGCTTAAAACATCTCTCTGTTTCTGTCCGACCGGTCATTGGCTCTGTCCAGGTCCGGTCAGGGCAGTGTCTCAGGACTTTGTGGAACTGTAAATGCTCTATTGTCCCGCTCTTTTGTCCCTCTCACCACTCTCACTGGTATGCAGAGAGGGGGGCACTGCCTCTGATACATTTTGAAACTTGTATACAAACACAGGAATTCCTGCAGTGTTCTTTTCACTTTGTTGATTTAGACTCGGAGGAAATGTAATCACATATCAGCTCCAACACATACCTCAGGTTCTTTTCTCCACCCCACATTGTACCAGTCACATGTGTTGTGTTATCCAGTATTTTCATTAAGATGTATGTAATATTCCTTAATTTCCAATTACAACGATGTTCAAACCCAGAGAAATCCCCAAATTTATTTAAGGAAACAAGCTGTGTCCTATTTGTCGTCTTTTAATTGCATTACATCGGCTTTACCCTTGAGTTTGTCCACCTCATCCAACCTCCTGGGGCAAACAATGTATGACGAAGTTAAAACCCATGCACTGACAACTGGTTAACCAGTCCGCTAACACTTAACCTCATCCATGAACATGATTTGCACCTGAGTCGCCACAGGTAGATCCCACACTGCTTCACAATGCCATGACAGTTACATATTGTACGTTTGGGCAGGTTTTCATGTTATTGTGATAAGATCAACTCTGGTACAGTCAGTGACTCTTTGTGAAAAGAACCAGTCACGACCAGTCATATTAATATTTGCTCTTGTCCTAATTATTTGTGACATGCGGTGACCATCGGCATCTGTCACTTCTGTTTCACCTTGATAGTCAGAACACAACCACACAGATGATTGGCTGATGTGCTGAAGAGAGATAAAAACGGCAACAACTAGGCTGAGAGATGTGGCAAAGAAAAATAAAAAATCCCCCTGTTGCTGTCTTTCTCCAAACGGCAGCTCTGAATTCTAAATGTTACGATGTTATCTCCTCTTTACTGGATGTCCACCTGAGTGAACTCAGCTACGCTTGTGCTCTGTGTGGCCACAACGTTTAAGTGCACACACACAGACTCACACACACTGCATCTGTGTTGAATGAAAGAGTGACTTCATCACACAACCTGAGGACTCCCCTTCAGGAACCATCCCTGCCCTCCATTCACTCTCTCTATCTTTCTCTCTCTCTATCTTTCTGCCCCAGAAAATGCAAACGAACAGGAGAAGGGAGGAAAAAAAAGCTATTGTGAGATAGAGACCGTGCATCCCACTGTACTATAAATAACCTCGTCAAACTCTGTGTTGCTAAGGCTGGCTCAGCAGCCGCTCTTTCATCACTCCTTACCCCTTACTCTTTTCCTCTGCTGCCTCCCCCTCTTTGACTCCCTCCCACTCATCCTCATTTAATTGCTGCCTCCCTCTCTCCCTCTCTTTCTCTTTTTCTCTCATTCCTACTCAGGGCAGGAAATGTTTCAACATGTTTGAAAGGGATGCAATGCTGTCAATATTGTGAATAATGCTGAATGTGGAGTTAGCTCCATTCACAGCATTTCCTGCCCCCGTACAGAGCTGCAGAGTTGAGGGAAGAAGAATCCTCCTCAGCTACAGTCAGGGCAGCGGCCTCGTATTCTGAGAATGGCAAAGATGGAGGATGGGAAAGTAGTTGAGAACAAGAGAGACAACATGGTGCAGCAACCAGCATGGATGCTGTATAGTCTGATTTTCTATAGAACATAACGCAGCGTATATATCTGCAAATCAGTTAGTGAGGTTTCTTTAAAGGGGTTCAAAGTGTTTCCTGTTTCCAGATTCATTAACTTGAGCAACATGAGAAACACCATTTGTTTGCTGCATGACTTGTGGTGGGGGAAGTAGCACCATCTGCTGATGATAAAAATAAAGCAATCATACTACTCAAACTCTGATCCTTCAGTGCTGACATGTTCTCTTCTTCCTCTCATGTTACAGCAGAATGAGACGAAGGAGGAAGAGGAGGGAGGGACGAAAGACCTGTCTGCGGAAGAGGTGCGGACCAGGATAGAAGAGTATAACGCTCAAGTCAATGAAAATGGCATGAGCCTGGTGAGTTCTGAAGCTGGTGTTTATGTATTGTATAATGTCAAAGCAACAATGAACCTGGGTTCTTAGAGCTTCCTCTCTTTCTTACATTATACAATAGAAACAGGAAATATAGCTTGGAAATAATGTAGCGTGCGGTCACACAATAAGTTATTGCAAAAATGAAAAAGGTAAGATATGAGTTTGAATTTATGTGGTGCAATGAAATAACCATGTAAGATGCATGATGTCATGGACAATATTTGTTAAGCCAGGCTAGCAGTTTCCAGTCTTATGCTAAGATAGCTAACTAGCTGCCGGCTGTGTCCCATTCACCCATTCACATGCACATTCATACAACACTTCTATGTGCAGCCCTTTTTCTATCACACTTCGCTCACAAAATGCCCCATCTAACTCTCAAAGTAAATACCAGTACTTCTTTTCAGTCCTGCTGTAGTTCACATATCGATCCTGAAACGTGCATCCCCTCTCTTACCATCTCCCTCTTTCTCTGTGTGTGTGTTCCAGGCTTCAGATGGATCCTACACAGGTTTCATTAAGGTCAACATGAGGCTCAGTCGACCAGTCACAGTCCTTGCTTTGGAGGCAGAGGGTTCAGAGGGAGCTCCATGTCAGACAGCCGGTACTGATCCAGCGACGTCTGAGGACAAAAAGGGGACGGACTGCGGGCAGAGTGAAAAGAGAACATCCTTCTACCTACCATGCGACTGTGTGAAGCAGATCCACATCAGCTCTCTGCACACCACCAGAGAGGTCATCCAGGGCTTGCTGAAGAAGTTCATGGTGCTGGACAATCCCAGCAAATTTGCATTGTACAGGCAGACGCACCGCGACGGACAGGGTGAGGAAAACAATCACCTGCTCATCTGCAGAATATAAAGCGACAGCATTGAATAATTTCTTTTTTTTTCCGTGTGTGCAGATCTCTTCCAGAAGCTTTCTCTGTGTGAGCATCCTCTTTTTCTGAGGTTGGTTGCCGGGCCTAAACCAGAGCAACTCAGCTTTGTCCTGAAGGAAAATGAGACTGGAGACGTGGAGGTGACAAAGCACAGAAACATACGCAAACAGGCAAAAGTTATAACGAGACAAAAGTATATTAATCTGTTTCTCTCATATTCTCCAACAGTGGCATGCGTTCTCTGTCCCTGAGCTACAAAACTTCCTGGTATTCTTGGAGAAAGAGGAGGCGGACCGCGTGCGGGCAGTGAGGCAAAAATATGCCATGTACCAACAGAAACTACTAAAGGCCCTACAACAACATGACCCCTGACCCCCTCACCTGTTACCTTATGACCTCAATTCAGGGAGAGACTGACGCAGCCGTCTATTCAGAGACTGGAGCCAGAGCTGAACTTGTGTCCCCCCCACAGATACATAAACACACAGTACATCCACACACACACACACACACACACACAGATGTGCACACTTTCTCAGGACGTATACATCCCCCCACCCCCACCCCCACAAGCACCATCCACTCCCTGAGGAGAGAATCGGGGGTTGACAGCAACGTGAGACTCTACAGGGTGTGTGGTCTGCTCGCTGGTCGGAGGTGTAGTGTTTTCATTGCCAAGGACACAAACAGAAAGATCCAAACACTTTCTGTGTGTGAGACTTGAGATTTCATTTGGGACTGATGTGAATCAATGGCGTTTTTCAAGACTCCATCTCCTTGTGCTACTGCTGCTGCTGCTGCTACTGCAAGTGTTACTTATGCATGAGTCTCTCAGCTCATCCCCTCTGCACATAGTTAGAATAGAAACAGAAGGCATGATTACTTTTTGCTGCATCTCTGTGGGATGGAAGGACAATCATACTGTGTGGTTCTCTTTTTTATCAGAGCTGGTGTGAATATGGTTCTCACAGGATGTTTTATTGGAATATGTGTGAATTTGTGAGGGAGGTGTTTACGGTGAAGTGCTTGCCAAGGAGCCCATTGACTATCGAATGATGAGTGATGAATTAAGGCCTGGTTACACATACGCACATAATGTGAACATCGCGGCTCAAAGTTCACTAAAGTTTAACTCCATGCAAAGTCACACTTATCAGATTTGCTTCCTGTGGTGAAGCAAATCTGATTCACCACAGGAAGCAAATGTTTTATTCACCTATTGAAAGCAAATGGAATATTCGCCACTGAAACATTTACATGTGTGACCGCTCTTAGCTTCTGGGGGCAACGGACAATATTTTGGGCCTTCTGGTGTAAACAGCAGATATTTGGGCCAAGTGGCCGTCTTCTGTTCACTGAACACTGTTTACAGTCCAACAATTTTCTTTTATCACACATCGAAAGTTTCTGCTCACAAAACACAAACAGTGATACATTTAAGCTGATCTCTATTATAAATTAAAAAGCAGAGCGCCGACACATTTCGGTCAGTGTCTTCCGCTCTTTTGCTCGTCACATGGACTGTGGGCAATGAAAGCCTGATCAAATGTGATTGGTCAAACTAGAGACAGAGACCAAATGGCTTCCAGACCCAAAATCTTGTCCCTCGCCCACGGATTCTGCATATTCACATGTAGAATCTGTTTATAGAGATTAGGTTCTGGCTACCAGTGCTTCACCTTAAACAAAGGGAAGGAATCAGACAGCTGTGTTTGTTTTCAAGGCTTAGAACAAGAAGGAATGGAAGGATAAGAAAGTGAGATCCATTCTCTCAGGGAGCGTGTGTAGAGCAAAGGGAAAACAGCAGGAAAGAGAAGCCTCTTCCCTACACAACTGTTCTTCAGTTCTTATGTGTTCAGTTAAATGACACGTGAAGGACCTGTGTATGAAGAGGCTGTCGGGTGCTTCACTCGACAGGGAGATCTTCAGTCACACTCAGTTACCACCTTTCTCCTCGCTCCTTCAAACAGGCACATGATCCTAACCTCTTCTTGGAAGATAAACTGTGACTTCATTTTCCCTGTCTGATTCTTGATCTAACCCACCTTGCATGAACTCCACCTGCAAATACAGGGAGAAGACAATTTCCAGATTTTACACTTTGCATTCAACACTATGGGATATGGGTTGTATTTGAATGTGAGATGATTTTTTTTACACCAAAGTTTAGAGGGACAGATCTATTGAGAGAATTTTAAAGGGAACAGAGACATTTGGAAGTTTATTGATTAAAGTTAGTGTATGTTGAAATGAAACCCGCTTCTGTTTTGCACATGTTGATACAGGTCACTGAATGGCCCACAACTCTGGGGCTGGGCATGCATTTCTGTTTTTCCTTTTCTTTTTATCTTCCCACCTTCCACCCCAAAAAAAACAACCTATAAAATTCTATAAAAATCATAATAATGGCTATGATGTACCAACAATGTGTTTGCAATGCATATGGATTATGTAGACACTGGAAAAAGAGTGACAAGGTTTAACTTTGTTGTTATTACAGATATAAATATTCTTTTGGTATCATTCCAACTGGTGTGTCTGTGTGTGTAGGTGTGTGTGTTTGCTCTTCTAGGGCAGTGAGGAAAATGTGAATTCTGTTTTCTGATTAGTGTCTGTGTTTCATCAGCACTCCGTAATTGGGCCTCACTTACCAAGTATTAAAACATATAGCTCAGTTAGTGCACATTTACTATCAGACATTACAACTAGATGTGTTTTGGAAAATGTATTTGTTATGCATGGATCATAAAATTCATGCATTTAACAAATTATTTACAGAAAACATTCACACATCCTGGTTCTTACTGATAAATGAGGCCCGTTGTCCATAAGCACATGCTTCTCAGTGAACCTAGACCCTGTTAAACATCACCACCCAAAGCCCAAGCTGTTCTGCTGGCAGTGCCTTTTGTTTCATGTGTTATCCCTCCTGTGCATAAGGTGTGTTTCAGCACACAGGTGCCTGAGTGTGTGTGTGTGTGTGGGTGGTTTTGCATGTTTGTTGGACGGTGTTGTATATTTTCCCTCTGTCCCCCTAGCTCCTTAACATGTGTGTCTGTCAACAAATCCTGTGTGTGTGTGTGTGTGTGTGTGTGTGTGTGTGCGCGTGTGTGTGTTATTTATTTCATTTCACACCATCCACATGATAAACTTTGTGTGTATGATGTTGGGACTTAAAGCTTTTTTGCAATTAATTTTGTTTTATTTGAAGAAGTGTGTATAAATATATCAGTAGAACTGTACAGAATAACAAAATGAAATAAAAAAGGTCATCCCTTTATTGCAGTACTCTTTATTAATACACAGAGAGAGAGAGAACACAGTATGTCTTCAAATGCTTGTGTTTGTACTCACATCATTGATAATAGAGAGGTTGTGGATGCAATATAGATATATACACACACATACACACATATGTATATCTTTTATGATTTTGGACCGTCTCTTTAGTCGTGTCTTGTATTTAGCTTTTTGTTCATTACTCTTTGTTAAAAATAAAGTACATCTATCTATCTATCTAAAAGAAAGAGAAAATGGAGATGTCCGGGGGGCTGAAAAAAACAACTGGAGCACATGTGGTAGGTGAAGTATTGGGTGGCCCCTGATAATAGGAGCATTCTAGGCTGTGACCCCCCCAACTAGTAGGGGTAGATTCAAGGCACAACATGTCTCTGAGGAGTGCAGTTCTAGAAAAGAGCTGCTCGGAACCCACAGACTCCCACCATTAGGGTTTATTTGTGCTAGTTAGAATAGCTGCAAAGTTTCATCAGTTCAGTGGTTTCCGAACACCAGAGGACCTCTGCTGAAAATGAACCAGCTGATGAACACTGATACATTCACAGAGATGTTGACCAACGTTTGTACTTACAAGAAATGACTAATAAACGATAAATTAATTTTAAAAGAAATGTTATTAGCAGCTGTTAATACAGACATCACATTGAAGAAAGTAAAATCAGGGTTTTAGTGCTTGTGGAATCAGAGATGTTGTTTGTGTCTCTGAATAAAGAAAGGCATCCACCATTTTTCGGTTGTTATCCAGACAAGACCCAAGTTAACTGATGCTGCTTGTACAGCTTTGAAAACACCAGCAGGGGGCAATACACAATCTGAACTGAGGCATTATACTGTATATTCACCATGCAGATGATAAACTGTAAATACCCTTGTAGACACGTGAGATTTTGTTTTCATGCATGCTTCACATGATAAAGCATTTCGATTTTACTATGATGCTCACAGTTTCTCTCTTCCTTCCCTGATACATATGTATTTAACCTGATTCTGTTTTGAAAGGACATTTAAAATAAGGTGCTGGACCAATGAACCCATAGGTGTCAGTGTCTGTCACATGCTCCCAGACCAAATACAGCCAGAACCTTCCCGACCCCCGCAGGGACCTATAGGTAGCTCTGCACCTGGCCCCATCTTTTGCTGTGGTTGTAAATTCACTGGCTGTGATCAGAGTCCACACACTTACACCTTGAACCCTTTTGAGAGGAAAGTGCAGTGAGCAGATCAGTTTATAGGCATTGTCACCCAACTCTCTTTAAACACCACCGTCTAAGAATAATCGGCATGGCCTTAAGGGCTGGCTGCTGCCCAGAGGACCTCCTAAAACTGTGTCAGTATGCTTATTTATGGCAGCAAATATAGACAGACACCCTCTTCTCACCTCTGAGAAAGAGCTAAGATTAGCATCACCCTCTGCCCAGCATGTAACACCGTCTGAATTTAGCCTGTTCCCCTCCTCATGCCTGCATGCTCTCACTTCGTCTGTCCTCTGCCCTGCCCCTAACTATATCTGGGCCTGTATAGATCTCCATATCCTCTCCAATTTCAATCCACGGTTCAACTTTCCTAACAGGGTATGCAAAGTGAATGGGCAGCGCTGTGTGGGCCTGAGGAGAAGTCTTCTTAGCATTCAAGCGGCTGTTTGCATGATCACTTCATCTGTCGATTATCTTCTTAATGAATCACTTCTTTCTATGATTTATAAAATGTCACAAAATAAATAAAGAGATGTCCATCTTCACCTTTGAAAAGGACTGATCAGCAGTCCAAAGCCCTGAAATATTCAATTTAAAATGACAGCGATGACAGTATGTAATAGAAGGGAGTGATTGTTTAGTTTGAAAACTACCTCAACAGTTAAGCCACAATCAAAATAGATGCATTTTGATCCACTGCTTAATTAGTTGAACAATTGTTTCATATATAACAAGCCTCCTTAATGTCAATCTTTGTAACGTGAAAAATACAAACATGTTAAATGAGCACACACACACACACACCTATCTGTCTATCTATCTATCTATCTATCTATCTATCTATCTATCTATCTATCTATCTATCTATCCACCAGCTCCCACACACACACACTCACATATTATATATATAAGTTGTGATTACTTGTGTCATTAATGGTTCATGATTAGTCTGCACGCTGGCTGCAGATCTCCACTTGGCCGCAGTGGGGCGCTCCTCGGCTAAGCCCCGCCCCGCTCCCTCCCTGCTCTGAGCTGGGGACCACAGGCTCGGAGAAGAAGACGCCCTTAGCAACAACACATCGCCGTGATAATAAGACGGTCCTGCGGTCACCGGAGAGATTCGACACCGTCGCTTTGTTGCTCTGACTCCAGTGGAAGCTTTCCTGACAGTGGGATGCTCCGGCGGCTCCTGCACTCATCATGGGGCTCCAGCGCAGCTAGCGAGCTGGCCTGTTTTGGCTAGCCATCCCCGACAGACGAGCGAAGCAGCCCCCGAGCTGTCCCGAAGGAGGACGCCTTCCTGTGGGGGGTTTCGCCGAGTGGTAGCATCGCCCTTTGCTAACCGGGATTAAAGCACGGGAATGGTGCACTGGACCGAGCCACTGCACCGACAGAGAAAGGCGAGGGGCACACGGGTCAGAGCGCCGAGTTGTAACATTTGGACTCAGACTATTTTTAACAGAGGGAGCGGCTCTCCGGCGGAACAGTGTTTTTGTGGCTGTGCGAGCTAGCTGGCTAGCTAAGCAGAGGGAAACGACCCCCACCCCCACCGCCGCCTGCTCAAGTTTTTCAAACCGAAGTCGAGGCTGATGCCAGCCGGGAATACTGTGAGAGTAGCACACTGAACCCTGTGGTTTGTGTAAATCCAGGATACATTTACACACAAAGCCAAACAAAGGAGAGGAGCTCAATCCAAACCGCAGCTCAGAGCCACTGGGCTCCTCTCGTTAGCAAACACGTTGAAGCTGTAAATGCTCTTAGCTAAGTTTGCTACTCTAGTTTGAACTATCCCACTTTTTTTTAAACTCTGGACTTTTTCTTCACTTCGGATGCTGGCATCACATATTAACTGCAATCATGATGATAATAAGCAGAAAACCAGAGGGCCCAATAGCAACAGGTAACCACAACAAAGAGTTCTGCTGTCTTTGCCCGCACCTCGTGTGTTTGTCTTGTTTTTAACAGGTTTGTGCGTCATGGCATCGAGCTGTAGACAGAAATATCTCGTGTCTTAAGATGCTTTGATTGACACGTTTTCTCTCCCAGCTCCGGCCTGAAATGTCAGTCAGTCCCAGTGAGTGAGTGAGTGAGTGTGTGTGTGTGTGTGGACAGGGTCAGGACAGATGCGGCTGATGTCTCTGTGCATTTCACAAGACGTGGGCTGCGAACATGTATTCTTCTGCTTTGCAACTTCTTATCAATCACGAGACTGGCGTCTGTTTCGGAGGAGGGGCCTGGAAGCGCAGCGTTGTTCTCATGTCGTCTCCATAAGCTCTTTACTGGCTCTTCTCTTATCACTGTCTCATAATCCTCAATGTCTCTGTCAGCTACTTTTTTAAAGTTTTGTTTGGGAATTCGCACATTGACTGTCATCATGGCCTCTGTTGTATATTTACATTGTCGTGTATAGTAGATAACAGTAATCTCTGTGAAAGTGGACTTTGTTCTCAAGCCTCTGTCATATGCACTATGGTCTGAACATGTTGCCTGTAGGATACCAGGAAGAGGAGGTGAAGGACAAAAGGCTACCTCGCTCCCACAACACGTTTTATGACACATGATCTGTTGCATGTCTGTTTGCTTGAACCCTGTTCTCTGTCTTTTGCTGTGCAGAGAGAGAGGAGGAGGAGGGTTCTTACACAGCTGAATGCCAGCTGGACATAGTAGCCTGAATGTTTGGTTACTTAGAAGTGTGGGCTGTGTTAAAAAAAATTCTGCAGGAAAGTTGCTTGGACAGCAACGTCAGATGCAGTACAGAAGGTGCTGAGCCCCCACTGAGTGATTAGGAGTTTGCAGAGAGCTAATGGTGTCTGTGCTTGCCTAATATTGCGTGTATGGAGCCCTAATGCCTCTGTTTGCTGTGCAGTGCAGGTCTAATGCTTCTGTATCCAGGCAGCAGGTCTAATCTGCCTGGACCTGCTCTGTTGAGCTAGCACATGGGACATGGGCTCTGACGCACCTGCACAAGGCTACAAGAGTCTCTGGCTGCTCCGAGAGAACACCCGCCCCTGCCACAGTTTTTGGTCATTGCCTAATGAGCTAATCCAACACAATAGCTCTGTAAATTTCTTCCAACCTCATTTCCCGTTTATACCGGCTGTTTATCTGACAACTTGTGTGTGAGCTAAATGGCCGTTGAGACAGAACAGCAGGCCGACGAGGGGTTTGTCATTTGAGAAACTTGCTTCCTCTTACAGTCCCAAATGTCCCTTGCATCCATCTACTCTTCTCTGTGTCATCTTACATTAGGTGTGTGGCCTGATGCCACGAGAGGTGAACGCACATGCAGCACTGTTGAGTGACAAGCGCGCACATCTCTCCATATGAGCTCTATTTCTGAGCACACCTGGTGTGTGCACTACATGACTCGGCCTGAATGAACAGATGGGCAGACGGAAAGATGCTGTCGTCACAGAGGCATCTGTTACCCCTATTAGTCCAATAATACCACTTGCAGAGCTAGCGATCCAAGACCCTAAGCCCTATCTAAGCTTGTCAGGTCGGTGCCCTGGCTGTGGGTACAATGTATTGGATGCAAATGGTGTATCTGCCAATAATGGACTTTTCCTGGTTTATGATGCTGCGACAGGTAGTTTGCGTCCTCACTACAGAACGCAGTATGTTGGGACTTTCCTGCTGAGGCCACATCTAAGGATTTGTTAGCCCATTCCAGCTCATTTGTTTGAGTATCAAGGTAGTTATTGGAACTTATTGGTCAACTGGTGAAATAGTCAATGGAACTTTGCTTGGTGTGTACAAATGAGCGATTGTCTGCCTCTGTCTCTGAAGATTAGATTGCTTTCATCCCTGTGAGTGTGTCTGAGTTGCAGATTTGATCCTCAATACCACACTGATATATCTCTACCCCCTCCAGCACGCCACAGTGACGGCCTGTATGACTCCTACATGAGGACAGACCACATCCTTAAGGACGACGCTGATCCGAACAGTCCGTCTGGGCTGCCCCCAATGCCCAAACACACAGTAAGTATACACACAAACATATGCTCAAAGCAAGCAAAGCGCTATTTCCTGTGCAGAAGCACATTCTGTCTCCAGACATCCTGTTCCTCAGAGAGATTCCCCGCTCTGCCCTGTTCCTGTTAGACTCCTGTCGTCATTCTTGCTTTTCTTTGCAGTTTATCTCATGTCGCCCATCACACTCTCCAACCTGTTGTTCAGTCATATTTTATACCCTTCAATAAGAATAACTTGATGATGAGAGCAATATTGATATACTGCCCGGGGGAATAGAAGACCATAGGTCGCAACGGACAGTTCTCCACAACTTTATGACATTAGCCAGGGTGAAGTAGCCATTTTGTGTCCAGTTTAAGTAAATGCAGAGATCCAATGGAATTTTAGGGCCTTGTGAAACTGATATTTAAACATTGAGAACATGCAATAAATCACCTAATGTACCAGTATATTGATACTGCATGGTCTCCATTTGCTTAAAACATGACTGTCCTATCTGCTCTGAGAAATAACTTCATAAAACATTTTTAATATAAAGCGTGCTTGGACAAACTAGTTTCTAGCTTCAGTAAATTATTGTAGATCACCTTTTTGGTGATGTCGTTTTTTAACTTTTAATACCTATTTGGACAATGTCAGACAAGAACATAAGTCTGAAATCTACCTTCCTGCCCTGTTACCCATTGTAAAAAGCCCCTCTGGCAGAAAATGCACATACACAGAGACTGTGATCCTCTATGGCCTCTCGCACCATTCGAGGGAAAAAAGGCTGGTTTGATAAATTGTAAAGATTTATTGGGCTTGAAAATGTGACCCACAAACAAAATCACTAATCATCTACCCCCACCCCCCTTCTTTCTGTCTCATGTAATCCCCCCGTCAGTGGGCTTGCGTAGAGGTTAGGCCCAGTTTTCTATTCTAGTCCCGTCCTCCTTCCTTTGTATTTTCTGTCACGCTCACAGAGGTAATATCCTCTGTTGAATGTGACTGACACTCGCTCGTCCCAGTTCAGTCTGCGCAGCACTCGAGAGTGGCCTTATGCTCTGTTAGAGTAATAAAGTGATGTCATGCCTGTTCTCTTTTGGAGAAAGGGACACACTTTCTATGGCAAAGGACAAAACATTGTCGCAGCACTCACGTCTAAGTCGTGATACAATAATGAGTGAGAGGGTGGTCAGAGGATAAATGTCACATGTGTTACTCAGCTGTTGTCTCTCTGTGACCAGGATTTGTTGATATTTCGAAGTCTGTGTCTCCTACGTGTTGGGTTCAGTAACTCTGTGTCTCTGTTTGTGTGCTAAGAGATGGAGAAAAGCATACTTATGTGTTTCTGTGACAGCAAAGAGATTAGCTCTTCTCCATCTGTTGCACCATGCAGATTTGCACATAGAGGCCTCTCCACCCCCATTATCACCTGTGTTTAAAAGAAGATTCACAAACTCTGCTTTTTGTTCTCATCAGTGGGCCCCTTTAAAAATTGTTTTCCTCTGATTGCGCCCCCTGCCCGGTCAATCAATAATCTAACACAGTTGGTGCTCCACATGTAGAAAGCTTTGATTTTTGTTTTTAATGGCCTCATTTGTGTCTGTGTGTGTTTGTTGAAGGGGCTCAATCAATGACATTCTCTGTGTTTGTAGCACAGCCCTGGGACAACAGCTGCATAAAATCCTGGGTCAACAGTGGGGCTGTTGTAATAAGTTAATACTATATGGTTACATGTATGGAAACCCATCCTGCATTCCAACCCTCTATTTTAGGCCTCAAACCTAAAACGCAAACACTCCGAGCTGAGTCCTCTTTCAGTGGAACTTGTCAACGCCTTCTTTAAATGTACAATTACTTGTTGTGTTGTCTTTATCAGCTGACATGGGATCAGCTGTGTGTATGTATGTGTATGTGTAGGGCTTTAAAGTCAGGACCTCCATAGGAGCATAGAAAACTATTGGGAAAACATTCAGGTCAAACATTTCCCCGCCTTTAAATAGGTGAGACCACTCACATCGACAGCCAGAGAGACAAACTTACTATGCTTCTCTCCAGTCTTTATATAGGAGGGCACTGCTGAGTTTATGTCTGCGTGTCTTATTAACAGTCACACTGCCTCTACAGTTTAAGAGTATAATCAAACTTTAATGACTGTGTTTTCCCTTGTGCTCCATAATCTTGTGGAGGGTTCTTTCCGCTGAGGGGAGAGAGAGAGAGAGAGAGAGGGAGAGACGTAGAGGAATGTATTCCTGGGTTTGCTGAAACGAAGCTGTTTACTGGCAGACAAGAGCGAGACTCGAGAGCTTTCCATAAACTCTTTTAGCCTTTCAGGTCCCCTCAAGCAAAGGTCACTTTAAATGTTTGTGGGCAAATGTGTTCAAAATAGATTGTGAAATATACAGTGATTGTTTGTCCGAGTACACATGCAATCCCTGTTATCCTATTTGTTCTGTGCAGATCTACAATAGCTGGGTTATAGGTTTAAGTGATGTTGGCTAGTCTCTTTTAGCATTAGTCTTAATGAACCCCAATCAAACAATTCAAATCCTTTTTTAAGAGGTTAAAGGCTAGACTTCACAAAGTAAGGGATTATTGCTGCGCTGAGCCAAAGATCGCTTCTACCTTTTATCTAATTGCCAACAATTTGCTAAGAAACTAGCATACCGGTATGTTATGGTGGGGGGTGAGCCTGTTCCTACCTGACTCTTTGTAGATCCAGTTGTGCTGGTTTATCCACTGCTTGCTGTGTCTCTGCTCTGGATCTCACTGTTCATTTGTCATTCATATAAAGTTCTGTAATTAGCAAAACAAAAGATCTGCTACCTCGTTGCACATTTTGCCCACTGCTACATTTCAGTTTTATAAAACAGAGACTTTGCTGTATATTTGCCTGACGTCCACTCTAAAATGGCAACATGGAAATGTTGCTGGACTCGTTTCAGTTTAAAGTCTGGGACTGTGTTTCGGTCTGTACAGACATGATGCACAATCACCTGCATTAGCACCCTGATAGGATCTTATCAGTCACGGCTCGGAGAAGGCAAAGAGTTGCTAACACTTACTGTCACAGTCCAACCTTGTTGTAAGCCCAAGAACTAAAAAATCACAGGTCTTAGTGAAAACTGCATTTTAAAATGAAAACAGATTTTCCTTTGTAGGAATTGTAGTTTTCTTTACCCCAGAAAAAGCCCTTTATATTTAAATACTTGGTCCAGACTGGACAAACTAAACACCTTTTGAGTTTTTATGACAATTAAAGGCTACCACAGGTTCTTTTTCATGTTTGGAAGGAGAGGGTGAGGTGAGGGATGTTCAGCTGCAACATGAAATTTCAACACTGTGCGCTTACAATTTGCAGTTACTCTATTTTACATTATATATATTTTTTACATTGAAAAAATTCAATCCAACAAAGACACAATTTATGCATGATCATGTTCCGTGATCCCTCAGTCTTCAAGAAGTTGTTGTTGTACAGAATTTAACATAAGTTTGTTGTTAAATATATTTAATACTCTAAACTTTTTATGTTACATTCATGGAACACAGTAAAAATGTATTCACCACAGTGAAGTAAAGTATCCACTGTTTAATGACTGCAAAGTGGAGTGTTTAGTTAGGTGATTGTTCCTGGTATCCGACGGCTTTTCATTTTACCCACTGTCTTTTCTTTGTCAAACAGGTTGTCAGTAACAAGGCTGTAATGAGGGATCAGGTATCTGTGCGAGGTGGCCAACTGAAGGTCAAGTATATGTATGAAGACGCCACCAACAACCGAAAGATAAATGCTATAACCACGGCAACCACCCAAAACAGTGGGACCATTGGTCAGACGCCCAGTAAACCTGCTGCAGTGTCCAGCCTGTCCAAGGAGCACAGTGTAGACAGGTGAGAAGGATGCACACAGGAAGACAGTGAAACCTCAAAATGCCCCTCAAAGCATGTAGCAGTAACACCACTTTCTTGTTTTCCTCAGTACTGAATCCAGTAAGGGCTCCACTGAATCCTCCGGCACACATGGAGTTGGGAATGGAGGGAGCAGTGGGAAGCTGTGTGGCCCTCTCACTCCTGACCAGGCTCAGAGACTTTATCGATCTCAGCTGACCACCCTGGAGCAGACAGAGATCCACTCCTACTCAGACATCTACTTTGTGGGACCCAATGCCAAGAAGAGGCCTGCAGTCGCTGGAGGCAACAACAACTGTGGCTACGATGATGAACAGGGCGGTTACATTCATGTCCCCCATGACCACCTGGCTTATCGCTACGAGTTCCTCAAGGTCAAACACAAATTTGATACTGTGATTGTCCATTTAAATTAACCTTCATAACTAATGATTTTTTTAAGGTCAGCCCAAATCCTTATCTCCCTTTTTTTTGTCCCTTTCAGATCATTGGTAAGGGAAGTTTTGGACAAGTGGCCAAGGTATACGATCATAAACTGCAGCAACACCTGGCTCTGAAAATGGTGCGCAACGAGAAGCGTTTCCACAGGCAGGCGCAGGAGGAGATCCGCATCCTGGAGCACCTGCGCAAGCAGGATCGAAATGGCACCATGAACGTCGTGCACATGCTTGAAAACTTCACGTTCCGCAATCACATCTGCATGACTTTTGAGCTGCTGAGCATGAATCTATATGAGCTTATTAAGCGCAACAAGTTCCAGGGGTTCAGCCTGCCACTGGTCAGAAAGTTTGCACACTCCATCCTGCAGTGCCTGGAGGCCCTGAGCCGACACAGAATCATCCACTGTGACCTAAAGCCAGAGAACATCCTGCTCAAACAACAGGGACGTAGCGGCATCAAGGTAAGACACCTGCCTCATTCATGGATGCATGAGCACGATATCAGATTTCTTACATTTGACGTTCACTCATTAAATTCTTTGTTCTCCGGTCTCTGCCAGGTGATTGACTTTGGCTCTAGCTGTTTCGAACACCAGCGAGTGTACACTTACATCCAGTCCCGCTTCTATCGGGCTCCTGAGGTGATTCTGGGTTCACGTTACGGCCTTCCTATCGACATGTGGAGCTTCGGCTGCATACTGGCAGAGCTGCTCACTGGCTACCCCATGTTCCCCGGCGAGGATGAGGGCGACCAGCTGGCCTGTGTCATGGAGCTTCTGGGCATGCCTCCACAGAAGATTCTGGATCAGGCCAAAAGGGCAAAGAACTTCATCAACTCCAAGGGCCACCCTCGCTACTGTGGCGCCAACACTCTGCCCACGGGGGCCACTGTGCTGACGGGCTCTCGCTCCCGACGCGGGAAGATGAGAGGCCCTCCCGGGAGCAAGGAATGGAGCGCTGCTCTCAAAGGCTGTGAGGACCCCACCTTTACTGACTTCATAAAGAAGTGTTTGGACTGGGACCCCTCCTCTCGTCTCACCCCCAGCCAGGCCCTCAGACACCCCTGGCTGTATCGCAGGCTGCCCAAGCCCCTACCTGGGACGGAGAAGAGCCCAGGGGCCACGGTAAAACGACTCCCTGAGCACCACAGCACCTCATTCCCCTCTATCCTGGCCAAAGGTGGCCCTGGCTTAGGCACCACAGCTGCCAACAACAAACTGAGGAGCAACATGATGGGAGATTCAGGGGAGCCCATACCTCTTCGCACGGTCCTACCCAAACTTGTCTCATAGAGAGAGAGAGAGAGAGAGTCCTCTAATTTCCTCTCTCTCTCTCCACTCCCCCTCCTCCTCTGCACTTCCCAGGAGGAGTCAGAGCACAGGAGAAAGTGGAGCCTAGGTTTTACCTTTTGACTTGTTTGGTTGTTCTTTAATTTGTTTTCTACTGAGTGGTGTCGACACCCCAGTTCTTGGTTTTAAATAGTAGCTGAACATGGGGAGAGAGAATGAAAGAAACACTCTAAAAAAGTTTTTATACAGAGGATTTTCTTGAGCGGCTGTAGAGTTTCTGTATCACAGCCGACTCATAAGGTTTGATTTTAAATGATGCTTTTTAAAATTGTCCTTGTGTGAGTGGACAGCTTCCTAAATGAGCAAATGTTTTTAACCTGCGTGTGTCGTCATGTGAGTGTCATGTTTCAGTAAAACGCACTCAAGTAAACCTGCACTGTCACTTGTCTCACACTCAAACACTCGTAGGACGCCGCCCTCTCTGAGGGAATCGTTTATATGAGTGGTGCTTGAAAAGGGCTCAAGAGATTACTCTTTATCAGGTTAGAGTAAGCAAACACATTTGTGCAGCAAACATCAGTTACTAGAAAAAAAAACAAGAACCATGCTCGTGTTTGGGCCCTGACACATGACAAACGTATCCCTCATGTATACAACATAAATGCCTTTACACAGGTAATGAGGGACTGGCATTATGTAGTGAATAATTTGAAACAAACATTTTTCAGCAATAAGTTTTCACTTTCTCATATTTCAATTAAACTCTTTTCTACCGTTCCTGATCCCTGGTGCTTGAATGTCAGCTCAGTGTGTTAAGTTAGTATAGCTGCTTTCAGACATGCACTGAACTCTGCAGTTCCTCCGTATTTTCTCTGGAGGAGGTGCATGTGTGAAAGCAAATGTCCGAGTGAGACACTCCACAGTTTCTGTGTACTTTATCCGCCAGACCTCCTACTATAATGTCCGTAGAAATCCAGGAGAAGTCGATGTGTGAACAGAGCAGGTGATCCCCTTGCTGGATTCACTGGGAGTGAGTAGTGGGTGTTAATAACACGCTACAGATGCAAAAATGAAAAGAAAGGAATGAAAACAAATATCTCCCAGTGAAAAAACGGTGTCATGCACGAAGAGGACACCAACGAAGATGTATGTTGTCAAGAAAACCATGTGATCTATGCAGCAGCGTTAATACATCACTTCCTGCCTCTGTCTGCTGGACCCAGGTGCTCCACCTCTTGGCTGAAAAATGCAGAGAATTTTATGTCGTTGTGAACGCGTCTGTGCAGAGAACCTCATACATGTGTGAAAGGCAGACTGTGGGTAAACTCCGTAGCCAGTTCTCCGGATTTTACCCGCAGATCAAGTCTGAAAGTGGCTTGTGTGAGTGTGTCCTTAAGCTTTGTGGTGCTACTGTGAGAGGGCATAGGACAACCTATTTACAGCCCCCTCATTTCTTCCTCCCTCCTTCATCTGAGTGGAAAGAGGGAGTGGGGAGAACAGTAGCTTCACTCAAACTTTGTCACAGAGGTGTCACCGTCACACTCGGTACTTCACAATCTGGGTTTTTTTGTGCGAGATTGCAGCGTGAGGCAAAGACGGAGAGTTGAAAGTCATTGCACATACTCGCCTGCGGAGCTCAGTGTCAGGAACATTTTGGGATGTTAAAAGTTTTCACGAGCGGTCGCCTGTCCGGGCCCTCTGATTGGTTGCTCTGATCATTGGCAGTGTTGTGTGAATCCAAATGGGAGAGTGGTGCAAGGCGAGAAGGGTCATGGGGGTAATATGAAGGACAGTATGTTTTAATATGAGCCAAGATTGTTTGTTTTTTTTGTCTTGGGGAGGTGTCGATGAGTTGATGGGATGGGCCAGTGACAATGTAGGGTTTTTATGGTACTGCAGAAAGAAGTGTTTCTCAGGGAGACATACTTGATACATCCCTTAATCTTATATTAACCGTGTTCCACTTACAGTTCCTCTGTCCCAACGATGGATGAACATGCATGCAGTTCTGTCCACTGAGAGCGAGAGTGTGTCTGCGTATGGGGGTCTGCATGCTCCACAATTTGACCTAGATTCTCTCTCCTCCCCCACCATCTCTTTCTCTCTGTCTCGTTATTCTCACTATGTCTCATGTAGGGCAGGGAACCTCTTAAACTCACACATATAAAGTGAATTATGGTGCTGTCCAAAAAAAACCTGCACACACAGACATGCACACAGAGACACAGTGCATGTTGCTAAATGGACCACACCGCTCAGAGATCTTTCTCTCGACCCTCGTTTTACTACGCGAAACTGTCAGGGATTTCTACTCGTCTCCATCTTTTTTTTTTTTTTATAGAAGTGGTTTCTATTGCTTTTCACTCCAGAATATCAGAGGATGTAAAATGCAAAAGTGGAAAAAGAGAAACTTGTAAATTGTCATGTTGTATTAGTGGTGTGCGTTAGTAGGAGGGTGTTTGGTGTTCCAGCATGAAATCACAACCTGTTATCAGACTGAGTGACTATGAGAAGAGAAACTGTACAGTAACCAAATGAAGTTGTGATGGTTTCTTTTTCTAAAGAAAATAAAAATGATTATTAACTGAAATGTGCTGCCCTGGATTGATTTCTGCTTTTAAAAGAGGAACATTTTAACATTTATTTAACTAGCCAGCTCACATTATACAAGCAGGGGTATTTTAACAAGAGATTTTCCTATACCATTTTGCTCTTGCTGATATGGATTGTGATACCAATCCAATGCAGTGCATTAAAAAAATATTTTATCTAGTTAGACAGTCTCCAATAAGTAAATTCAGAAACACACAGCAATGAACTCCACGCATCAGTTGTATTTCTTGCTTTGGGGCTGTCTGTCGAATTTCTTGAATGCGGCTTCCAAAGTTTGCTGCTGTAGTTCGTTCTTTTTCACTTCGCCTTGGGGAACTCTGCATGCTCTTTCGTGTGATGGAAAATGCTATGGTTTGGCTAGCACTGACTACGATTCACTACCTGAAATCACTTCTCCTTCTCTGCTCGCACATGAATCAACGAAGAAGAAGATGATTTGACAATTTTATTTAGGTGAAACTAATAAACTTTACAGACACATTATTGGATCTGTAAATAGATTTGTGACTTGCCAAAGCCTGAACGGGCATTTTCAGCAGTATCGAAGGCATTCTGGATACTAGCAATGGTAACAGAACATCTCTAATTGTACCTAATAAACAGGAAATTTTGCAAAGATCGAAAAAACTGTCAGATCCATGAAACCTGAAGATTAGTATGTGTATATTGTATACTGTTTATATATAATTTTTTTCAGTACAATTGGGAGAAATTCTCTGGTTTCTGAGATCTTTAGCAACACTGAGACAGTAGATGAAAAGAAACTTCAAATGCTCCTCATTTGTTACCTGAAGCTCTTGTAACCAGCAGCAACTAGAGTTGTTATACAACTTAATACCTGGGACTCCTGTTATGAAACAAAACTGTACAACTCATCCCCAACATGAAGAATACAGAACACACGGAAAGTGTGTAACTTACTTGTTACTGATCGGGTCATGAGACAATAGTGTATATATACAAACATACATGTGATAATAGTGTTCAGTTAAAGGCGACAGTTGACTCACACATGAAACTTTAGATATGTGTTATAATCTTACTCACTCAATACAATTATATAAAAATGCCAGAGCAGCTGCTGCCAATAAAAATGAATGAAGGGTTTGCTGTAGTGAGTCAGCGATGACGATATTCAGTATTGATGTGTGAATGTGTGGCCGCAGCTGTTTCTAACCTGCTGTGATGTGCGGAATCAGTCTGAACGGTGTGCTCTAGTCATTACGTCAGCTCAGGTGCCTGGAGCTTGCATTCTGGGAAATGTGGACACTGCCGCTGTTTGACTGAGCACTTCATTATATCTTTCATTAGGTTGGGACCAAGTTAGCTGGATAATTGGCCTGAAAGAGCTCTTTCTAAGCTTTCATTCACCTTTGAGAGTCATCATTTGTTTATCTTACTTTCTACAAGTTGGTTATCTGTTCAAATACTTTCCTCTTCCTCTCCTCCACTCTTGTCCCCGTCCACACCACATCACACCACACACAGTCTTTGCTGGGGAACAGAACAGATGCATGGCACTGCCAGAAATACTCCCAAGAAGAAGAAGAGAGTCGGGGGCGGTGGGGTATAGAAGATGACTCTCTGGTGATAATGACGGCAGTCTGATGATCTGTTGTAACACAGATGACTCATGGCTGTTTACACTCGCAGGCTGCCTTCCCCCGGGGAAGATAAAATCAGGTATATACGCAGCAGGAAGTTACCGGTTGAGCAACATCACCTAATGAAGGAGGTGAGAGAGAGAGAGGTGATGAGTGGGTGGTTGGTATGTATATGCTAATGTGACGCAAGCGTTAAATGGGAACTCATTTTAAGTACGAAGAACACTTGATGGTAAAACGGAGTTGGGTATCATTATTTCTCATGGGGCTGGGTGAGGCTTGCTCTCCATCAACAGTCAGCATGCCCTCATTATCATGCTTGTTCATGCAGTCAGGTTAAAAAAATGAAATAAATGTGTTTATCACAAGACTAGATAAGAAATTTGCACTCTAACAATTTAACTTGGGGGTCGTGGTAGTAAATGAGCCCACAACGACGGGTCCTGGATGATGAAATCTCAAAGGAAGAAAACAAATTTGAATTTCTTACAGTAAGCTGAATTCAGACGTGCACTGAATCACCAACCATTTTTTTAAGAGGCGGTATGTCCAACCCTCTAGTGAAAAGTCTGCAGATTTCCAAAGGAGCGGATGTGACAGCAGTAGATCCTCTGCAGGATTTAACAAGAGCAAGTGCACAGGGGGTGGATGAGGTTTCTAACACGCAACACGTAGAAGATACAGACAAAGATGCCAGGAGAGCTTTTGGTGATTAACCAACCCAGTCTCATCTGAAAACGTGTAATAGCTACGTTGGTCCACTTGGAAAAACGTAGACATCTCACAATTTGGCCCCTCACCTGAGCAGAGAATCTCCTTCAGAGTTGTTGTGTTAAAGATAAACTCTTCCGTCGGCTATGCACACTTACCAGACGACCTCCCACATCTGTAACTCCAAGGTCAGTTAAAACATCCATAAGAAGGTGGGCATGGTTTAATGAGCAGGCTGCTGCCATTGGGTTGGATCGAGTCCACATTTGCAGATAGTGGTTGCTTTTCTGATATTATTTGCTTTTTGGCAGGCTAGCTCTATGACATCGGGCTCTGTATGAAGGAATAACTGTTAACAGTCCTATATTCCACTTAAATACTGTATATCTTCTGATATTTCCCTTTTCCATGTTTTTTCACTTTCCTTCTATTTTTGTTTGTTTTCTCAAAATCTTCTGCTTTAAAGTAAGTTGTTTTTTAAATGTTAATGAATCCATCTGGTTTTCTTTCTCCTTCTCTTTCCATTAATGTAAAAGCAGATTAAATTAATCCCATTAGAGGCCAATCAAGTCACCTTCTGACCATATGGCAGAGTGACTCCTATTCCTTGAACCACACACATCCTCTCCTCTTCTCTCCTTTTCCTCTCCTCTTCTCTCGAGACAACATTTCTCCACTAGAAGCTTCCCTATGCTGGCTCCTAGTTCATTTTCTGTCTTGATTTTTAAATTCTATTGTTTGTTTTTAAAGCTGTGAACAGTACTGCACTTCATTAACTTGCTGATCTGGTCTGCAGATTTAAATAAAACTTCTAAAAAAGTCCCATTTTCCAGATTGAAGCTTGAACAAGATCAGACCTTTGTGGTAGTTGCCCCTAAACTGTTGATCACTCCATCCCTCCACATCATGAACTCACCAACTCTGGACACTCATTTTTACTGTCTGGCTTTTGAAACAGGCATAGCCTTTATTTTATGTGGATATTTTGTTTTTTAACTTAGTTTCTGAATGTCTTATTCTTAGGTCAATGTCTTATTTTTCAGATAAATTGACTTTACCTGACTTGACATGTTTTACTGTTTTATTCTTCCAAGTTTAAGATGTGATACTGTTTGTCTCTGATATTTCCTTGAATTCAAACTAAAGTGGAAGTTTCCTTAAGGGCTTTGAAAATGTGCTTCAAAAATACCGTAGCCAGAGTCTTATTTCATTCAATGATCTGTGTCTGATGACTTGCTGAACCTGTATTTATGGACATGACGGTGTGACTGATGTATCCTGGAAAACTGGTAGGGTTGCCCTGCAGGCTGAAAGTGCATTTTAGATGTTTTGTTGTTCGTTATGTGCTCCTGCATTTACACTAGCCTTTTATACTTGATGTTGGAATGGACAATATAATTACACACACAACTATAAACACATATAGTCCTGGGTCACAGAGTGCAGACACACACAAGTTTCATAAAATTGTGCTTTCCGTCTCACACGATTAAGAATTGCATTTTACGGTTTAATAATAAGGTCAGACACAATGTCCCAATGTTTATACTGGGTAACACAGAAACCTTGCTATCAGAGATACGAGGTAATCTCTATCTCTAAGATCTCTAAGAAAAACTTTTTTTTTGAGGGGGGGGGGGGTTATTTACATGAACCAACACTTTAGTTTTATTGCCAAGTTTATCTTAAAGGTTAAGTGAGTAGAATTTAGTGACATCTAGTGGTGAAGTTGCATGTTGCAGCTGAATACCCCTCACCCTCCACTTCCTGAAATACAAGAGAATCTGTACTTCAGTTGTCATAAAAACATATTTAAAACTCAACTCAGTTTGGATTACTGTAACAAACATGGTGGCCTCTGTAAAGAGAACCCACTCTCTATGTAAATATAAAGTATTTGGATATAAAGAACCCATTCTAAGGTAAAGAAAAAAACAAGTTGTACATTTTAGATGAAACATCACTAGGATTATTTTATATTCAATTTCTGCCAATAGATCCCTTTGACCCAAATGTTACACACTGGACCTTTAACTACTTACTGTAACTTTTGTACTTGGCTTCATTAGGGGTGTATCTAAGACCAGATCCAGACCTAAATTCAGAATCTAAATGTCAGGTTGATAATTTGTCTCCGAAAACACTTTTTATCTTATTTGCTGAATTCTTCTTCACGTCCCGCTAGGCATCAATAAATAAAGTAAAAAAGTGGGGGGGAAAGCTGTTGTTTGTGGCCCTTGACTGAAGCTTCAAACAGTAACTCGCCTCTCCACTGCGCTCCGACAGGGTCCTCTGTACTTTACTCCTGCATTTACACGAGCCTTTTTTACTTGATGTTGGAACGGACTGTATAATCACACACACAACTATAAACACACACAGTCCTGGGTCACAGAGTGCAGACACACACCAGAGCTATGTGTGTCGTCTGGCTTGGGTCCACTGGGACAGCTGAGGTACGAACCAGGCGATGGACGCAGCAGCAGAATGCCACATTAGTCCCCCCCCTGTTGTACCAACACACTCGCACACAGACAACACATGCCCCCACATGCACAAAAGCAGACTCTGGCCTTCTGTTCCTTACTCATATGCACACAAAGACACACTCACAGCTGAGCTCACACTAGTCACACACACAAATGCACAGCTGAGCACATGTCTATACAGGCTGAACAGATGCAAATGGTTGGTAGAGGTGGAGTTGTGCTCCAGAACCATTTGCCCACCCAACCCACCAATCTACATTCCACACAGACTGCAGGGTAGAGGAGCCGTGCACATGTGCATGCTATGGGATTTATCTGTAAAAGGCATTTTGTCGAGACCTTTAACTTTGACTGAAACTTCAGCGGCCTGTCTGTCTGTCTGTCCCTATACTGTATTTGTTGCCTGCATATGAAGCCCCTCCCCCCATTTGCTGGTTTTCAGTTTCCTCGTCTGTTTACATGACCCGGTTGGGTCACCATTGGGACTGGAATAGAGGATGACTACCGCCCTGTCCTCACAGATGAATCTGACTGTCTGTTTCACTATAAGAGTGTGTTTATGTGTGTGTAGGTTTGCATGTGTTTTTATGGTTGTGTCTCTCCACTGCTCTTATAGCCTGAAGGTTGCAGGTCTGCATAGCAACACTGGGCAGAAGCTCTGAGGGGACATCGAAGCCAGTGTTTCGAAATATATCTGTGAACCCACCCACTCAAAAAAGCTCCATGGAGGTTGTTTTCCAGTCTGGTGAATAAAATAGGAGGTGGATTTATATATTTATTATCAAACACATACATTTAAAGCTTATTTTTGTGATTGATCTAAAGACCACTGCATATTGAAACTTGCTATTATGTCCTCTGATATTGCACAAAACAATATAATTTTCCGTCTGAGCCATAACAAGCACACGACTAAATTCTGGCACAGAACATCTGATTCATCTCTATGTCTTCACACTTTGTGTTGCCTGTTTTTTCTTTACACAAGACATACACATTAAGACAGGATAATAAGAAAGAAACGTAAGGCACTATAAAAAAGATGGTCAATAAATGTTACAGTATTGTCACTACAATATGAATGATCAGTTCCAAATGTAACTTGGCAACAGGGAATATTTAAGCCTCATTTCTGTTCACAGACATTATGATTTAAAGGATCAGTGTGTAGAATTTAGTGACATCTAGTGGTGAAGTTGGAGTTGCAGCTGAATACCCCTAACTTCACTTCCCCCTTTCAAACATGAAAGAGAACTTGTGGAAACCTTCAGTCGTTATAGAAGACTCAAAAGGTGTTTGGATGACTGTAAAAACATGGCGGCCTCTGCAGAGAGCACCTGCTCCTGATGTAAATATAGAAGGGCCCATTCTGGGGTAAAGAAAACAACAAATCATACAATTTAAATGAAAACATCACTAGGACTATTTTATATTCAATTTCTGCCAATCGATCCCTTTCACCTTGATCTTACACACTGGACCTTTAAGAGAATCTATCCGCTCCTGTCTGCCTTGTATTTCTGTGCCAGTGTTCTTAGCTCACCCTGTGTGATTAGGGGAGGTGGAGAGTGCATGTCCTTATATGTACTCCATTACCACTGAAGCCATAAACAGCTCCTTCATCCCACACTGCCAAACTACTGTCCTCAGAAGACGTTGGGAAAACACAAATGGGATACTATTGTGGCTGCGGTCTCCTCTTTGGTTGCTCTCTTCTTTATTCCCTCACACACAAACACCCACAAACACCCACACACACAAACACACACACAGCCATGGTTAACGTATATTCTGATAAGCACTGATCACTTATCAGATGCGACAGGAGCTTTGTCATCCTCATTGTGTAGCTGTCACTGACAGAATGGCGCTGGCAGGTTATCTGCGACGAAAGCTGTCCCATGTCCCAATGTCTGGTAATGCACCTGCAATCTGGATACTGTTGTCACAACCTTTCTGTTGCTGGGTAAATTAGATGTTTATGGTCAGTTTCAGGTTTCATGGAGTAGACAGGACAACCTTTAGCAGGGAATTTCGGAGACAGTCATCTTCTCACGTTTCTGGCCTTCGTTGCTGAGCTTCCTTTAATTTATGGTCTCAGCATTCAGGCTAATCCATCAATGTTCTAGATATTTGCAAATCAGGAGAACTACACTCCTAAAGGAACAAAGATTGAGCAAAAGAACGTGGTAATGGCTGCTACTGCCTGTCCCTCCATGTTTGAGGTTGTATGTGCATGTGAACACGTTACAGGCTCTTGTTGCTGTGTGTGCATTTGCATCTAGAGAGTAAACACACACCCGCCAGTTTCTGTCACATGCTCTATCTTGTTTGTGCTCTTACTGAAGCGGCTTTCCAAGTATGAATTCAATGTGGCCCAGTGTTATTCAGCAGGAACAAACAATTCTGTGAAATTGGCATTTTGTGCTACTGCTGGTCAACAAGAACAGGTTAGTGTGCATTAGTCGGCCCATCTGTTCTTTGAATGCTCTCGTAACAGTGGATACTTGGTAAGATAATTCAGTACTGATTAAAGTAAATCTAGTTTGAAGATGACACACTGTATTACTGTGTCAATGGAGACAAAGGCTCCATTGAAATGCTCACTGAGAGTATTGAACAGGACTGTAAATAGCAATATTTACAGGACAAGATGGCACAGCTAGTGGACATGGTGGATACTGTATTTTATAATGTTTGTGTGTCGTGCTGTGTATTCTCTCAGGCGTCCTCTTTCCTCTGAAGCAGCTGCTGGGTAGGTTGTCGTCCTCAGACTTTTTTCCATGGCACTGTAGCCAGTTTCCGTCTGCTTCTGACAGGAAACATGCTGACCTACTGAGGAAGAGGAGAGGAGGAGGAGAGGAGGGGAGGAGAGGAGGAATCTCCCCAGAAGTCAAAACGATGATTGCACTTTGCTTCGTAAACTCTTTTTTTGTCTGTCTCCCTCTGTGTCTGGGACACACACACACACACACACACTCTCTCTCTCTCTCTCTCTCACACACACACACACATACACTCACACACAGTCGTGTCTCCATGACTTCAGAGGACACTACATTGACATTCATTTCTCAGGGACTTTCTCCAACCTTTAGTTACTTAACCATAATTGCCTAACCCTAACCTAAACTTACCTTAAAACATGTCTTCACCTTAAACTGTATTGATCAACACTATTTTTTGACAAGTCCCCAATATGATTATGTAAGCATTTATAGCTCCCCGCAATAGGTGTATATGGATCTCACTCTCTCTCTCTCTCTCACACACACACACACACACACACACACTGATGAGCCATCAGCTCAGCATCAATAATTCAGTCATTCTGCACAGAGTTAATGTTTGTTTCACTGAACACAGACTCTGTGCTATAATAAGATCCGAGCAACAGTGCTGAGAGGAAAACTGGCTGCTTCACAAAACATCACAAAGATCAGACAACTGAGACTTATCGGTTCACTACAAGGCTGCAGCTGGGTAGCTTCACTTAGCGCACAGCTATCCTGGCTCTGTCCAATTGTTAAAAAGCTAAGGTTTATTAATTATCTCATAATATGTTCTTTGTTTAGTTCATACAGAACCCAAAGTATATGACAATTTGCTGTTTTACAAGGGGTTATCTGTTATATACCAACTCTCCTCAGGAAGGAGCTTGTTGCCTGGAAACAGGTCAGAACTAGAACACAGTACATAACCCCCTGGAGTTAGTTACCTTTGGACAGAGCCAGGCTGTTTGCCCCTGATTCCAGTCTAGCTAATCCAAATTTAAGCTAACAGGTAAAATACAGAGAATTGGCGGAGTTTACCTGCAGTTTACCTTTCACACATACGCAACACAGCAGGAGGTTATCTCAACAGCAACCGATCCTCAGCATAATTCAGGCAAGAGGTGGAGCAGGAAGTGATGTATTCATTCCACTGTGTAGATCATGTGATTTTCTTGACAACACACAGACATGTCAGCTGTTATCACCACAAACACTCTTCGTCAGTGTCTTCTATGTGTGTGATATTTGTTTTTTTTTATGTTTTTTAAATTTTTGCCTGACCTGTCAAGTGTTAGAAGCCTCCTTCCCCTGGATTTCTACAGACATTATACTGGGAGGCCAGCCAGATAAAGTCTGTGGAAACTGCGGAGCATCTCACTCGGACATTTGCGTTCACACCTGCACATCCTACGGAGGAACTGGGAACCGGCCTACAGGAGTGAACAGAGGTAGCCTCCATGTTCTCTGGCTACAGTGAGTCCTGAGTTCAAGAGTTCAGGGCTTAACGTTACTAATCCTGTCAGCTGATGAAATGTACACTGGAAACGTGAGGCGGGCGATGCTGCATTTTGTATGTACAGTCAGGGTGGTATAGGTGGAAACTCCATTATGATGTCTATACATGTATCTTGGGTGAAAATGACCTGAGTTCACATTTTTCGATAAGCAGGTGTGTGTTTGTGTGTCCACTTGGACATATTGTTTATGTACTATGCTAGGAACTAGTTGGCATTCGGCATAACAGGACATGATATTGGCCGAAGGAGCTATATGTTTGAGGAGTGGGCTCCAGGAATGGAAATCCTAACCAGTGGGGCATGCTGGTCTGTGGTTCGTACAACCGTACAAGGGCATAGTGAAGGCAGAGCACCATCGTACCAGTCTGACACATCTATGTGGGAGAGTGTGTGTGTGTGTGCATCTGTGGTGGTGGTGGTGGTTGGGGGGTGATGGGGCAGCAGTGCCAGCTGGGCAGCTTAAAAATAGTGCACAGTGGAGGATTGCAATTGCACGGGACTCTAGGCACCCATGAGCACCAGTCCAGTAGTAATTCACAGCGGATTTCTATCAGCTCCTGGTGACTGATGAGACAAGAGAGGATAATATTTAATTGAGTTGTCTCATGGGGACAACCGACCTGTCCGTCTTTAAGAATAGGACACTGGTAGGAGAGGAGAGAGGGCACTGCTTGCAATTGAGGGGCCGATGTTTTGGTTATTTAAATCTGTGTTGCAGGTATCAGTAAGATAAGGGCTGTGGTGTCTGCATTGAAATGAGTTGAGCAGGGTTGCAGGGGCACTGGGGCAGTAGATTGAGTGTAGGAGGTGAAACGTGATGGGGATCAGACTGGCAGGATTAAAGAGCACTGCACTGACCTCTGCTAATGCACAGAACAGAGGAGAGGGATGAAGAACCAACGGGAGGCTACAGGAACAGCTGCTCATTAAAGACGGACCAGCACGCTACACGCCCCCCATCGCGTCACACACACTCATGCACCCTTATCAGTACATCTGCACACGCATGCATATACAAATAAATACATGCTAGTGTGCGCACATGCAACATACAAAAAGTGATTTGAATTGGAAGATAATCTCATGCACAAAGTGGCTCTGTCACCTCACGTAATCTCAGTTGAGATTAGATGGATTATTGGATTACAAGAGTGAGAGAGAGAGACAGACAGGCAGAAAAAAGATTGAGGGCTGAAATTTACATTTGGAGAACACTGTTTTATTGTATTTAAATATTGTTATGTAATAATATTATCGTTATTCATTTTCAGTTGGACAGTGTTTCTTCACGTATGTGTATAGTAAACTTGTGACTTCTAAAATGTGATGTCTGCTATGACATTAAATTTTTTTTTGCTCAGGGTCTGTCATGTCCATGTGGTAAGAAAGCTCTACTGCCAGCTACAGGTTATCTTATCTTAAGCATAAAGACTGGAAACAGAGAAACAGGTAGCCTGGTAAAATCAAAATTTTAAAAATGTTGAATTGCTTCTTAGATTACTGATTTGTGAGGAAGAGCACAATAAAGAATAGTGACAAGACAAACCAAAAAATGTACCTTTTAAGAAGTATGTGGAAAAACTGTACCATTCACATGTTAGGATTCAAGAAAATAAAAAGATGTGTGTTGTCATTGAGAGGATATTTACTTGGTGTCACAGAACGAAGAGCAGGAGGACCCAAATGCAGGAGTAACAGGTTCGGGTGAAAATCCTTTAATGTAAGCCAAATAAAAAAGAGAAGAAAACAAGTGGAGAAAAAAGGCAGTGTCCAAAATCAAAACATTTTGAAGTGTCTGTATGTTTGTGTGTGTGAGTGTGTATCTTTCCTGCTGGACTGGGTTAGCGGCCTACACTGAGTCATGGGAGAGAAAAACCAGCAGGGCGTTGTTATGGCTGTCAGGAAGTCAACGTTGCGCCAAAGCACCAATAACTGCAGAGACCTTCTCTGGGCAGAAGAACAGGAGCACCCTGGCACTCCATGTCCCTGAGTGTAGGCAGAATCAGACCTGAGTATATGTACGCTAAATGTGAGAAAGAAACACAAGACCGAGAGCCAACAAGTATGTGAGTGAAAAAGAGAAGTGGGTGCGAGTGTGTACGTATCTGTGTGTACGGTTGTTTGTTTGCAGGGTGGAAATTTCATTACAGCTGAGTAGGGCAGAAGACGACCTGGCAACAGAAGTGGGCTAAATAACTGTCCACTGTCATCAAACAGCCTCTTGTTTATTAGGGGGAGACAGGAATGTCCATGTGACAAAAACGTGAGAGCTCACACGTAAGCTAACAAGCTCTTGTCCCACTAACCCAGAAAGAAAGAAAGAAAGAACATCTTTCTAGTCTATTAAACCAAATTTCATCCGCAAAGTTTTTGTTTTGCTTTTACTTTTCTCTCTATCTCTTTGTTTCTGTTTCAGTCGCCCAACGCTCACCCTCTCCTCTCAGCTCCAGAGCAGGCCTAGAGTCAGCACACAAGACCGCCGGGGGCTCTCGTGCCCCTGTGGGGACCAATGTGGTTCAGTCTCTTCTGCTCACAGATGAGAGGGGGATTCCGGCGGCGGTCACATGCTCCCCTGCAGGGCTAAAGAGGAGGCCAGCCATTTCATGGATGAGAAGCCATACATGGTGTCCTTTATGTGGATGCATGTGCACAATTCTGGTGGCATTGTGCTGTTCTTCTGTTAAAGGCCACCTGTACAGGACGCTTGCCTTTTCATGTTTGGTTTCACATGTGCTGGTGTTAATGTGTGCGTGAGAGAGAGAGAGTAATGTGTTTGTTCTTGGTCCTCAGGGCTTTGAGTGTTCCATAGGCATAAATGGAATGAATCAATATTGCAGTTGTACTGAAATATATATGAGATGTGTTAATAATTATCTGCAATAGACTCCTGCAGCACACACTCAATAAAACCACAGTAATCTCCTGCAGGTTGTGGTGCACTTCCATCTCCAGAGGCCTGTGTTGCAGGTTTGGAATTGACTTTGAGGACTTTTTCACTCTATCACAACACTGGCTTGCCTTGAAGCTGATAGCATCTAGGACTCCTTGCTGCGGTTTTTACGACCTTGTGCATCTGTGTGAAACTAAGAAAGAGAGAAGGCATCTGAGAGAAGGAAGGAAAGACAAAGAGGGACCTCAGTCTGCTGGTGCCCTCAAGAGCTGTTTACTCCAATACATGCATCTCAAACGAAAGCAGAATATGCAAACCTCTCCTGTAGAGTTTTATCATGTTTCACTTATTTGAACAAGGCCAGGAGCAAATAACGACACAAATAAACTTGAAGTGAACGGTTCCACAGACAGACAGACCTATAGACAAGGCTCCTATAGTTCTATAGTTCTAGTTTCTGCAGTCTCTCATGAGGCGAAGTGAAGACAGGCTGTGTGTAAACAAATGCATCTCAGTCGTTGAAAGATGCAGATAAAGCAGGGTAAGATGAGATCATATGTAAATATTGGTATCATCAGGGGGTGTGTGTCTGTCTGCATGTACCAGAGGGGTGAGCAGGTTCAACAGGTCCCATGTTGGGTGCGATGCCGAGAGTGTTCAGGTGCTAGAATCCTATATCCGAGCCAGTGCTGACCATGGGTCTATATCAAGAGCCGGCTTGGGTTTCAGCCCCCGGGCGATGATGGAGGATTATTCTGAGAAAGACGGGTTCTGGCCATGCAGCCTGAAATAACTGATCCGACCCAGCTCGTGCAATAATGAAGAGCAGGGGGAGGAGAGGGGGGAAAGATGGAGTGAGACGCACCTCCTACCCCTGAGATTTCCTTCCTGTCAGGAAGTTAAAAGAAGTGCTGTGAAACAGGAGAGAGTCTCAGGGGAGCGTTCTGGGAAGCAGCAGAGAAAAGGAAAATGTCAGCATGCCAGATTCTGAATCTCTGTTCACAGGCCATGCATTCCTGATTCTTTGTAGACCAGGACAAACTTTGGGACACTGACAACTAAGCTGTCAGTTTAGGGCCGAAATCCTCCATGGACAGTTGGAGCGACATGAGCGTTCTGGTCTTTGATAGCGAATAAAAAGATTAAAAATTTGGAGCCAGGACACTTTCCCAGGGGACAGCACTGTAATGAACAGGTTGTTCTGGGTGTCTGCGGAGCAGCATACGCCCAGAGCTATGAAAAACAAACGTAACTCAATAGATTGGGTTAAATCATCAGCACAAAGCTGTCAAAGCACAGGCGACGGTTTTTAGTTTCAGAGCCCTCTTTCATACAAAACATGTGTGTCTGTTCTTGTGCATAGGTGTACTCTGTGTATATAAGGATTTATGAGCACATGTGATGTAAATCTCTTACATAACTTTGCATAATAACAATGAAATTGATCCAAGGACCATGTCACTTATTCATGTTCTGCAGACAAAATTCTCTTGGTTGCGACGTTAGAAAGGTTATATAACTATCCTTATAGTAAATTCGATTATTTAACATACACTGTAACTCGAGACATTTATTTTTGCACAGTTGCCTTCAGGTCATTCTCTGTAAAACTTGGGAGTACAGGTGAAACATAATATTTGTCCAAGACATACCTGAAACTTTCAGGTATTTCATTACATAATGTCATGGTGTTTGTGCATAATGAATATTCACACAGAAGAAATATCTGCATTCTAATGGGTAAAACATATTAAAGATAACTATGTATTTGTTTAGTTTTTTAAATTTCAAAACTATTTTTTAATCTCTTGGTCTTTTATCAATCCATCCATTATCTATACTGTTTATCCTGTGGGGCTCGCAGGGGTTGGGACTGGAGTCAATCCCAACTGACTTTGGGAGAGAGGTGGGTCACACCCTGGACAGGTCACCAGTGTGTCACAGTGCATATACAGCATGTCTCTGTGTGGGAGGTCAAAGCAGTGGGAGGAAGCCATAAAGACACAGTACATGCAAACTTCACCTAAACACCCAACCAGGATTCAAACCAAGAACCTCCTTGTATTGAGTGCTCACCACTGCACCATCATGCCGCCTGTACGACTCTTGTGAGTCCACACACTTTATTTTATTTTCAGTTAAGTGGAGCAATAAATGACTGAAGTATTCCTTTAAAATACAAGAGACAGTTTATGGCAACTTTGTTACACAGATGTCAAATAAGACAGGTATTATAGTACTTATTTATATATAATATATAGTATTTCATGTGTGACCTATGTCATACATTATGTAAAATATATTATTGGAATAGAGCAGTGAGTCCATTCATGTTATCTTAATCTATATACACTGTGAATCACTCATGTGGCCTTTATGCCACTTATAAAAGTTATATATCATATTATATTATAAAACCTTTTTCGATGTAACCGTGTCTTGTTTGCTGGTATTTCAGAAACCATAACAGTAAAGAAGAAGCGAGTGAAGTATGTTTCCATAGGTGCAAGTTCAGTTGACGAGTTGAGACTTGACCCCTCCATCCTATTTATACACTGCATTACACAAGAGCAGTATGTGCTGTAGGAATACAGGACGGCCTGTTGCAATGTCAAGATATTTCTTTATTTTTCATTTTGCTTGTACTGTGAATTATGTCATCACTCACGTGTTTACATTTAACTGTTCTCTTAACTGTGTAGTTTTCTTTAAATGGTGCATTGCTGTAGTTAATCTAGAGCCCTTTGAGAAGCCCAATGTGATCAAGGACTGTTGTTTATATCCGATTTGTATATATTGTATACAAATAAACTGCTTTTAGCTCATTGCATTGCCTTGCAGACAACAAGAGAAACCAAAGCATGTGCATTGTTGGAAAATGTGGGCTGGAGACATTTTTCACATTTTTTTAGTTTAAGCTGCCAACAGCTTGACCTACACAACCGTGTTATTACCCTACATACTGAAGCAATTCAGCAGTGACTGCTAAACACTGTGGACATATAAAGTTTTACCAGCGGGGGTCCCACAGGGTCAACAGAGGCTTCCAAAGTGTCACCATATTGATTAAGAATGAGGTGTTAGGAGTGTTTTGCAGCAGGACAATTCAATTTCAAATTAGTGTGTGAGAAAAAGTTAATGATAACACAGTGAGTTACTTTATTTAAAAGCATTTGAAAGTATATTTTGTAATTATTTGTTTCACACTGTGTGACAAACCTAACTCATCTGTCTCGTGTCGGTTTTAAAAACAACTCCAGGCAATGATTATAGGTTCCTATAAAAAATTACATTGGTCTGCTATCTAGTGGTTACTAGAGGGACTGCATTCATGTTACCGGTAGAAATGAAAGCAAATCAGAGTGAACAATACAGAATATCAGATGTGCGGGTTTATTGATATAAAATATGATTACATTACAATGAATCGGTAAAACAACATCAGATTACCTGAACAAACCAAATGTAAGAATATGTCTATATATTATACCTATATCCCTTAGAAAGCCATTTTAAAGTTTAAAGATAAACATTCAGAGAAGAAAATGTGTGTGTTCTTGAAATAAGTGTATTTATTCACTGTCATGTCTTTATAGCTGTTGACGCAAACTCAGATCCATGAAATGTGTGAACGAGTTAAGCTAAATGTTGCTCTTGTATTGTCTGATGTCAAGTAATGTGGACATCTAGGTGAACTTTCTGTCTTTTCCACCATCAAATCAATACTTAATTATAGATTTAATAAAAACATAGTCAGGATCATGGCTACCTTGAACACTGAGGTCAAGTCTTGAGTATTTTTGCATGGTGATTTGGAGGTTTTATCAACTTGGGAGTTGTTTTCATTCTACAAGTATATGCACTCATACACTTAATGTGTAGGCTACTGACTAATTCTAGTCCAGTGAATAAAAAAATAAAACGCTCATGTATTTGGAGACAAGGACAGAAAAACATCACAGCTTGCCAACCTTGAGGTAACCTATATAGGACTGTGTGGTCAAAGATAACTGGGTCTATTTTTAAACCTCTCTCACTTTTACTATCAAAACATTGCAAGTGGGTCTCTTCAGAACAGCGGAAATGGTTAATCTGGTGCGGGGAGTTGAATGTCCCCTCTCTAAGACTTGAGGGGTGAGACAGTAGTGGTGGAGAAACTATTCAAGTGCTAATGCTGCACTGTAAGAACATGTAATTCCTGCACTGAAAACCTTATAGACAGGAAAATGTACTTAAAGTATCTATAGTAAAAGTACTTAATGTTAGAGCATCTGGCAGGGCTCTGCTGGCTGTTCCTACAGTCAGGTCTACTCAGCTCTGGAACTCCCTGCCCGACAATCTGAGATTTTCAGTTAGTGACATTTAACTAAAAAAATTATTAAATTATTAAAATATTGTTTCATATTGTACTAAATCATTTCTAAACCAGTTTCAACCACGTAAAGCACTTTTAACTGTATTATATTTACCTTAACTGTACAAAGTTTATTATTATCATATAGTTATTAAAGTAGAAAAAATTGACCTGTAAGTGTTATACTATTAAACATAATATTGGATTATTACAAGTATAACTCCTGCATCTATGTGTTAATCTCTTGCAGCTGATTGAGATGAAGCTTTTAAAGTATTTTAACAAATAATGACGCATTTTTAAAGATACGAATTCATCTGCTGGTTATAACATATGATTGAGGTTTAAAATAACGAGAAAGCCACATCACAGTTGCCTATTGTCCCTAAAACACTTCAGGATATCTTGGTTTTTTTCAATCAATAGTCTTGCTGGTAAAATCAAATAATAATAAAATCGATAAATACCGATAATAACAATAATGTCAGCGGAGTAATGGATCAATCGACAGCAGCAGCTCTACGTGAGCGCACTTTATTGCAGGTGTCTAAACGTGTTGACTTTGATCTCTTCACATGTTTCCGGTCGTCGCACTTCTCCTTTAAGCGCAGAAAAAAAATCCCCGTCCATGACGTCAGCAGTAAAACCTGCTCCGGCTGGGTGTCTGTCGCTCGCTCGGGGACTGAAGTGAGTTTCTGCGGCTGCTAATCGCGTCTTTTCCCCTCCTCTCGTCTCGTCTGTCGTCTGTTGAATGTTTCCTCTCGTTTCGCAACGTCGCTCTTCGGCTCGTGTGTTGTTAAGTTAGCGAGCCCGTCCTGTACCCGGTGTATGGGCCGCTTCAGAAAAGTTCCCGAAGTGCTCTTTGAGGTGGACGGCGGACACTACCGGAGATGGATAAGCTAACCGATAGCCGAGTTGTTAGCCGAGAATCATAGGTCAAGAATAGGATCGAGCTAGCATGCTAGCAGCTAGCTAGCTTAACATTTTATCGGCTAAGTGACTTTGTTAACCTGTAACGTCCAAACTAGTGTCGATGACCCCTCGGGCCTGGCAGCTACACGGTGAATAGTTCGTCAGAGACCGGCCAACACCACCACCACCACCACCACAGGACTCCGTTTTAGTTCCAAGAGAGGAAAGGGGCTGAGGAGTGTTGTCGAGAGGCGGCTGTTCATCTTTCAGCCCGGACCAGGAGCATGCTGTCCAACGCACAGAACCAGCCGCTGTTCCCCAACCCGGGGCAGCAGAACTCCGCGGGCCAGTTTCTGCCCTTCCACGCCAGACCCTCCTTACAGATCAAGAAGAACGCCATCACAGACGACTACAAGGTGACCAGCCATGTGCTGGGACTGGGCATCAATGGCAAGGTGCTTGAAATCTTGCAGAAGAAGACTGCAGACAAATATGCGCTGAAGGTAGGTTGTGCTTGATAAATAAACTGGGCAGAAGCCAAGGATGCACATAACTGAGGCTTAACCAGGAAATCTGAGTGTCACGGAAGAAAACAGGACCCCTGAGGTGTTGGTCTCAGCCGACGTCACCACAAGTTATGTCATTGGGCCCTTCCAGACTTTCTCAAGTCAGCTTTTCCACTTTCTGAGGTGTAAACACATTAGTTCAGAAAATAGATTGGATTCTAGATCTGGATTCATTCTTTTGCCTCATCAACTGCCTCATGTTTACTTCAGTCATTTATTCAGTACTTGTTACTGCCTTTTAAATGTTAATAATGGTTTCGTTTTTTCTTGGAGATAAACCTTATAAAATAGATAGAGGTGGTGTCAGCCAGTATGTTTTTATAGGGGTGATGCTGATATAGATTACTACTTGTCAAAGAGACAAATAATTGATATTTGGAAGCAATATATGTACATTTGCAGTAAAAATGAAAGTCCTACACAAAGTCTATAGACACCGGCCATGTTGTCCAGATGTTTCCAATATCTTGTTGAACACAATAATGTCAACAAATAACAAACATCTGTGTATAATGTAATACACTTCAATTACAACACAGAATGCATCCTCCATTGTGTCTCTACAGTTGATTCACCACCTCTAACCTTCATTAAGGGAGGATTTATTGTGGCACTTTTGTATTAGACTGCATTAACTCTAGACATATAACTTATATTCAAATTTCCTGAATCATTTTGGTGCATTTTTCACAACCTATGTACGTATAGTAACCACGATATGTCCTTTTATTCACAACACTTGTTATAACATTTATTAACATCACCATAGAACATTGTTTTTGAAACATAGAGGATTGTGATATTTTTTGTAACTTCAGCCATTTCTCTTGCATTACCTTCAATACACACTTTCACTTGATTACTGGAGCTGCTCTATTGTGCAAATGTGTTCCTCTGAGCTCATCTGTTTACATAGTAGTCTTCAGTGTTGATAGGCGATGTGCAATCAATCTACAGAGCGATGTCCATATCCAGGGACAGGCAGCAGCTTCACAGCCACAGTAGCATTTTTAAACTAATATAATTTATTAGCTATAAAAAAAATCGGATGATTGATTATCAATGGATCACAAATTAATAGTAAATAAAAGAGGACAAAAGGGGCAGTATGCTATGACCTCAAATTATATACCTGTTACATTTTGGTGTGTTGGTCACTCTAAGGTCACTCTAAACTTTAGAGTGACCAACAAAGTCTAAACAGAAATCCTGAGGACTGAATCTGCTTGAAATTTTTCACTATTTTCTTACATTTGTTGTCTGACTGATAGATAAGAGGAGGTAATCAACAGATAAAGTTTCTTTGTAATGATTTATTGCTTTTTGTGTGTCATGCTGGAGCTGGACTGTCCACTGTTATTTTATAAAAAAAACAACCACGTTTGTTAATTGGATATTAGTTCTCATAATATCTCCTCAAATAGAATAAAGTGGTTTCTCCTAATGCAAATTGAGACAAAGAGAGTTAAGTACGACCAGTGCAGGATATTTGAGGCTGATGCCACTTTTCACCAACTGAAAAAATATCAGATTTGGTTTTTTAATTGAGATTGTTAAATGTTTAGTGGCGGCAATTTTTCTAACCATAACTGGCCTAGAAGACTACAAATGGTATTTACTATACATAGGAGTTCATGCTCCTTGCAAGATATACAGTAGAGATATCATTTCTAAAGGACCTGAAGCACCTGAAAAAAAGTTTAGTGTTAGTGCAGATCAGACAACATACGACATCTGTGATAAGTTGCATCAGGCCAATGGTGTGAGACATTCCTGTGAAGAATGGAGTCCATGTTGTTGGGCTGTTTTTGTGTTTTCTTAATCAGCTCACGCATTTCTGCATCATGTGCTGTGATTGTTTTGCACCCCCATCTACTGTGATAAGATAAAACCATGAAAAGCAAATATTGGTTGATAGTTTCAGAACTGTGTGCCTTAGATTTAAAATTAGCTACCCCCCCTCAAACAGGTAAATTAGAAAAAAATCAGGGCTGAGTTATAAAGTGACTATTTATTAAATTTAGGATCTGCTTCATGAGATCACTTTCTGTATTGGTCATGACTAGGGATATCCCAATAGTCAATACCAACACCATGACATTTTCATGATTTTTGATACCGAAGTCCATACCACAACAAAAAACAAAACAATAAATCCCATTTACTTCAACACATACTCCTATTTGAACATACAAAAAAAACTGTAGCTATGTAACCCTCAAGTAAAAAAGAAAAAGAAAAGATAATTCATATTATAAAACAGAACAGTGGCATAAAGGAAAATTGAGATTTCAGTTGCTAGGTGTAGCTCAATGACTCTAAGGTAACAGCAGAGGCTGCACACACAATGTACTAACACGCACGCACGCACGCACACACGCGATATATCCACAACATACTAAGCTCTTTATCTTAGTTTGGCACAAATCTTAAAATGTAGAAAATCCATGTAAACCTATTTACAATTAGAGACATTTTAAAGTAGCTTCAAATCCATCAACCACCACTGTCTGTATCTAAGCCTTCTGAAAACACCGGATAAAGGACAAATGTCACAGCAGTTTTCCACACACAGGTGACAGAAACATGACCCTGGAAGCCATGTATTAAGCTAGTCTGATTATGTTTTTCTCATCATAAAGGGGATCGTTGTGTAAAACATAGAGTGAACACACACGCACGCACGCACGCACGCACGCACACACGCACACTTTCTCCCTCTCACTCTATAGAATTGAGTAATGGTTAAAATTAGTTAAACTAATAGTATAAAACAAATATTATCTTGCTCTTGGCAATGCACAAGCCAAATGGATTGTAATAACTAATAAATGTCATTAATAATAAAAAATCTCAGGAATAGGAAAATGCTATGATGTATCGTAGCTACAGGAGTTTCTGGAAATTTTGTTGTGCACATAACAATGTGTGATGAATATTTCAGCATTTGAACTTCTGGACAAATGAAACCTGTGAGCTCCCCCAGTGCTTTTTATATACATACGTATAAATACACTTTTATTTAAAGGCCTCTGTGTGATTTTGATTAGATTGCATTCCCTAGCCCCATACCATAAACTTAACTCATCCACCCACCCATCCATTATCTATACCTCTTAACCTGTAAGGGTCGCAGGGGTGCTGGAGCCAATCTTAACCTCAACAGGTACTCCAACCCTAACCTTAAACTACCCTAACCTTAAACTACCCTGAACTAAAACTAAGTCTTAATCCTCTGAGGACTTGCATCAAAATGCCCTCTCTCTATAAGGTCTAAAGGCTACTCAATTTTGTGTAGTCATGTTCAGTTGAATTTTCATGTTGAATTTAAGTGAATTTATTTATTTTACAAATAGTTGTGGTATCCAGTTTTCCCTCACACCCTTTGTTCTTTCCACACTTTGCCACTGTAAACATCTAACAGGTCTTACATTGCATTTGTAAGGGTCTTACAAAGGTCTGGAAAAAGTCAGCTGTAACTTGTAGAAACCTGCAGAAAGGCTGAGTTTCTTCCAATTCTTAGCATTTGCTTCCCTGTTATCTTCTCATGCTCTTTCAACAGACGTTAAGCCAAAAGACAGAGACCTTTACTGAATTAACTATTGAACTAATGCCCTTTTTGTTCTAGACGCTGACGTCAGCTGAGTCAGCTCTATCTCATCGTCTCTGTTTAATAGAGTTAGACTAGATGGCAGGATTAGAAATCGGCCAGCTTGGCCCAAGGTGACATCACCTTGTGAAACTTTTCCTTCTCTCTTGAATGAATTTATGCTGACAATGCCGGTGAAGTTAGTGTCTGTGGAAAAGAGACTGGCAAAGCAATAGAAAAAGAAAGTTCTACAAATTAATATTTTACTACTTTGCAACAGCCTGTGTAGTTTTTGCCTTAGACAAAGCTACGTACCTTTCTGTGTTGACAAGTTTGCCTTCAAGTGTCCTTTTGCTCAGACAATCTTGAAGGGTGTTAGGCATCTGCAAGTATCATCTTACGGTGACTAAATTTGTATGCACAAAAGAAACAAGGTTATCAGGAGCAAAAAGGTTAGGCCACAAGCTGACTGAAAATAGCACTGTTAAAAAACACAAAGGGTGTTTGTGTATAAGAACAGGAAAGCATATTTGTGTTAAGTTCAGTTTTAAAATATATCCATTCATTTGAAGGTATACTAGATGTGAAAACACTGCAGCATTTTAAAACTTTGGATAGTGCTAGCCACAAATTATATGGAGATTCCCTGTCTTTTACATTAGTTGAAGTTGAAAATGATCATGATACATGTCACATTGTTTTTCTTTTAAGTTTAGACTTAAAGGTACAGTGTGAAGAATTTTGTGATATCTAGAGTTGAATCTGCATGTTGAGCTGAACACCCCTCACCTCACACTACCCTCCCAAACATGAAAAGGTGTTTAGTTTGTCCAGTCTGGACTAATGTAAAAAACATGGCGGCCTCCGTAGAGAGGGTCCCCTCGATGTTAATATAAAGTATTTAAATATAAAGGGTCTTCTCTGGGGTAAAGAAAACTACAATTCTTACAATTTAGATGAAATTAACTAATGAAAACATCATGAGGATTATTCTACATTAAATATCTGCCAATAGATCCCTTTCACATAAATCATACACACTGGACCTTTAAGACTGATTTTACTCCTGGGTGAAGGATGTGGTTTTTGACTCTTAATGAGCAGAGAATGATGAGCAAAACATTATTAAATCTTAATATATGTTAAACCTCCTCTCTAGGACTGTACAATGTGTGTGTATGTGTGTGTACATACTTGGTGGTAAAGGATGCACCAATGCATAACTAGGTGCACAATTGGATTTAGGACAGGAGAACATGAGAGCCAGTCAATGGCATCAATGCCTTAATCATCCAGGAACTGCCTACACACACTGGCCACATGAGGCCGGGCATTGTCCTGCCCCCGAGGGAACCCAGGGCCCACTGCACAGCCCACTGCACAGCTTTGACAATCGTTCTGAGGATTGCATGGCTATGACATGGAGGTCTGTGCCACCCTCCAATGATATTTCTCCCAGAGCATCACTGACCCACCGCCAATAGCGCTGTGTGATGTTATAGACAGCATAACATTCACCATGGGGTCTCCAGACTTTTTCCACACCTGTCACATATGCTCAGTGTGAACCTGCTCTCATCTGTAAAGAGAACAAGACGCCAGTGGTGGACCTGTCAATTCTGGTGTTCTCTGGCGAAAGCCAATCGAGCTTCACGGTGCTGGGCTGTGAGCACAGGACTCCTCGTGCCACCCTCATGGAATCTGTTTCTGACAGTTTGGTCAGAAACATGCACACCACTAGCCTGTCGGGGGTCATTTTGTAGGGCTCTGACAGTGCTCCTCCCCTTCCTTCTTGCACAAAGGAGGGGTTGACTACTACTACCCTGTCCAGCTCTCCTTGTGTAATGGCCAGTCTCCTGGTATCTCCTCCATGCTCTTGACACTGTGCTGGGAGACACAGCCAACCTTCTTGCTTCTGCATGCAGTTACTGTCTCATGCTACCAGTAGTGACAAGGGCTCTTCCTCTCCATTGCACCTGCTATCACTTGTATTTGCACCAAAGCAGATGAAATTGATTCACAATAGCTTGGGCTTCCTTAATGGACTAATTGATATCCCTGAAGTTTAACTGACTTATTGTTATACCGTGACCGTTCCCTTAATTTTTTTGAGCAGTGTACATGTACTTATCAGTTTTTAAGCAACACACACACACAGGCTGACAAAAGAGGAACTGGAACCATTGGACGGTTCAAATGGAAATGTTTTTTTTTTTTGGAGAGTTTTATTTTCTCATGGGACTATTGTAGAGCAGAAGAATGTAGACTCTGCTTGAATTATATTCAAGTTGTGTGTCTTACCACTGACCCCAGAAATCTACACAATATAAATTGGTATTGCATTTAGGCTGTTTGTCTGATTAAAGATGAATGCAGCGATACAGAGGAAGAGCTGGGCCCATTCTTCAATAATGAGTTGGTCAGAAAAAAGGAAGGAAAAGGAGGGAGGGAGAGCGGAAGGAAGAGGTTCTGTTGTGGCCCTGAGTCGGTTCTCTATAGAGTAGCATCTATAAGAAGTATTCTTTGTCATATATAACATTTAACTGAATATTTTAGTTTTTTTTTTTTACAAATATCTTCTGTTTAAAATTTTGTAGACAAATTAATCAAGAGAATAACTGTCAGGTTAATCAATAATGAAAAGAATTGTTAGTTCCAGCCCTGGAATATTTGGCATGTCTGTATGAATTACCATGTTCCTCGCTACAGATAACGCATTCTGTATTGGGCAAGTTTCTTCAAGGTCACACTTTTTAAAATATTATTATTTTTGTATTTAAATCAAAAACTAGATGTTCCTGTACAAATTGAAACAGCTCTGGACATAGGGTGATGAAGATGAAGAAGAAAATCGTGTTTGATCCTTTAAGGGCCCCATAGTCTACTATGATTTCATTTTGAAACGGTAACACTGTGGCACAAGTGATGCCATTTAAAACTGAAATAGTGTGGTCATAATCTCAGGGAAAAGATTTGGGGGGTGGAAGCTTAGTTTTACCAATCACATTTGACCAGGCTTTGGCTGGAGATGGGAGATTAAAAGAGGTCTAACACATTGACCGAAATGCATCGGCTTTCTTATTTCTCTGCCTTCAGATTCAGATAGCTGTTAATCAAAATTAGCGAAAATGTCATCTGGATCTAAATCAAGTACACAAGTTATAGCTAGAAATGTTTTACTTGTGATAAAGACAGTAGTCCGACTGGAAACAGTTTATGGCAAACAGCAGTCAGTTTTGGTCTGGGTATCCACATACTGGCTTTAGCCCCATTCGTTGACAGACAATAGTCAGTGGGCCTACATTTGTGTGACGAGTGATTGCCACATGCAAAAGTCTAGTTATTGGCTAGGTGTTTGTACAGAGGAGCGTGTTATGTTAACGTGTTATGTTAACATGTTTGGGGAGAATGGACTCTTCATGTGTTACTTGGTCAGTATCTACAGCCTCACATATTGCAGTATATATGAAGGCCTAAGACGGCAAAGTCTGTTTATTGTCTATTCGAGACACATTACATTTCTGTGTTTAATCTCCTTTGTCCTTTGGGTGTAGTGGTTAGGGATAGTACATGCTGGACTGTCAATAACTCAGTGATCAGTGAAGGGATCTGTATTACAGCTTATGGTATTTAAAACTGTATTGTTTGTCAACATTCAGGCAAAACTGTGACAGGTCATTCAATGTAATTAGATTATGGAGAAAATATTTGTTTGACATTTGTCATAAGCAAACAGATTATGTGAAGTTAAAGCTCTTTTGACAAACATGTATAGTAGTGTTGTAAGCTCCTTTTGACATAACGTGATTTACTTCATTGCAGTTTATATTGTCTGTGACTGGGCCACACACTGACCGTGTCTTTCTCTGTTGCCTCCCTCTGTGTTAAGGGAAGTGTCTTTGGAAGGATGTGGTGTTGTGGTTGTTTATAGAAAGATCCAGAACTATCTGGTGTATCTGTGTACAGAGTAATTTCCAAGCTAATGTAGCACTCAGTCATGCTGAAACACCACCACCATATGAATGATTGTGAACACTTCTTCAATGATCTTTTAACAGAAAACTTTAATATATAATTTCTTCTGGACCTGTCGACCTCAGCTTCTTCAGTGTCTATATTTTTTTCTGCGTGGGTCTCATGATCAGTTTCCTAATAAGGAAGCTGGTTTTTACCATAAAGGAAGTACATTTTTTCTGTCGTCAGAGTAAGTTCATTCAATGCACTACATGCTCTGTTGCTCTTTTTTGAATATGAGCCAACTGACACCATGAAAAAAAGAAAAAGTTGTGCTCAATTTCTTAAGAATGTTACAAATTACAAAATTGTAATGCCCAAATTGATTATTAAAGTTCTCATTTATTTATTTCATATTGATCTCTAAATTGATTAAATTGGCAATTGTTTTGTAACAGTGTTGTGTTTAACTTCAAACATGATGGAAAAGACATGACAACATTAAACGAATAGTACTTAGACAGTTGATGGTTTGATGCTTGCTTAGTTTTTTCATATTTCCACAATATTTACCACATTGTCGAAATCCGCCTATCAATTTTTGTTTGTTTGTTGTTTACCAGGATTGCGCAAAAAACTCCTGTACAAATGACCACAAATCTTGGTGGAATGATGTAGTATGTGTTAGGGTAGAACTCATTCAATTTCATTTATTCTGGATCAGGGCCACAGCAGTTTTTTTTTTTTTGACTTTCTATAACATTGTGAGTTTTTATACAATGTTTTTGGTGTATTTTGATTGAATTTAACATACTCTGCACACACACAGTCCTGTGAGGCCTAGCAGATGTCTTTAATCAGATCATGTCCTATTGACACAAACATGTTTGCTGCTTCACTGAGTGTCAAACACACCCACACAGAAACATCTCTTTTTGTACATTGTTGTTTAACCCTTTTAATCAGCTTGAATGTCTCTTCTGATTTCGAGCTGAGCATAGCTTATCACTCCTCTATTATCTCTTTCTTGTACAGAGTTACAGTGATTCATCACCCTCACTGTCATTTTTTGTGATTATTCTGTATCGACCAGCATTTTTTTGGCTCATGAGTGGCAGGTGGAGGATGGGTGCTCCATTAGCTTTCTCCCATCCCACCTCCCACTGTCCTGACCTGGGATTGGGAGCCTTTGTGTTGGCTAGAGGAAGTGTATTGTGTGCACATCTGCCCCCCTCGTCACCCTCATTCTCCATAAGCTTCACTGTTTAGCCTCAAAGGGCCAACAGCAGATGGGGGGCTATGCAGTCACACAAGCACCAGCAGAGAGGTGATGGGGGGTGTGATCTCGTGTGTGTGTAATCCTTGTTAAAAAGATGGTGTGAAGTCTTTGTTTCTGGAGGGCAGGCTGCTATATTTAGATGCGCTAATATTATTTTGGATGCATGATTCTTGTTTCCAGCACATGCATGCATATATGTCAGCCTTTTAGTTCCTCTTTGACATGAGTAGAGCAGTCACAGACATCAGTTTAACAAGTAATCTCATTACATTTACTGCCTGTGCATAACATAGTACAACTTCTCGTGTTTTTACTTATTATTTAGTGATGTCAATTTAGATGTTGCAGTTGGTATGAAGATAACCAGGCATTTAGGTAGCAATGATTCAGAAAGCAATATTCAATGTAAGTGATGCAGCTTACTTCCAAGTGTGTTGATTTGTGGCCTTAAATGTGCAAAAATACACAAAACATTCAGTCTGTGTAAGCTAAGTGGTTGTTGAGAAAACAGAACTTTGAACAGAGAAATTATTTAAAAATGAATACAGCGACCGTGACAGCCTTTTTCTTCTGATGCATAAGAGTTTTGTGTATCCAGAATGGTAAAACAGTTTTTTTTTCTGGAGCATTTTGCGTGACGTCCGTATACATGTATACAATCTGAATATTTCAGAAAGAAATGTGAATGTCTGAAATATAGTTCAGTGCATCTATGACTCTTCAGAGAGACATATTCAAAATCAGTCCCACAGTTACTGTATGTCAGTAGTTCACTAGACAGAGCAGCTTTCAGCCTATATTCTTTATATAATGCTGAAAACACTGATGTTTGCAGTCTTGTAACTTCAATAATTTTCTGTATTGATGTTTGCATTAATTTTATTATACAATACAAGTAATGACATTTAGAGTAATGGGTTTTCTACCTTAGTTTCATCTTTATCTATTTGAAATGAGACATTTCATGTTATTTTTTTGAAATGGCCACAGAAATTTGTCTCTCTGCAGTAGTGAGTGAAAGTGTCCCAGGATTCCACAAAACAGTACATCAGTGTCCACATGTTCATGTGTCTGTTTGGTATCTTTTTCACTCTGCTGTGACGCAGGAGGACCCACCCTTGTTTGCTCTGTCATTAAGGATGGTTGAACTGTGCTCTGTGATTAGATAAAGCAGAGTAATACAACACTATGCCATTGCAGCTCTTGGTGGTAACAAAGATGCTTTTTTATTGGTCAGTCACTCATTCCTGTGACACGTTTTTCTCACATGAATAATTAAGACATTTTGTAACATACCATTACATTGAATACATTGAATCGACTCTGTAGTAGCCCTTCTTTGAGTCTTAAAATGTTTTTAAAAATAAATCTGGCTGTAATTTATATGAACATGAACTCTACATTGCTGTGAGAGGTAAAATTAGCCTTTTATGTTGCTCATCCTGGCTTCACAGATGGTGTAAAGATGGTCTACCAAGGTGTCTGAGGCTATAGGAAACCTTGAGACGATAAAGCATGTGTATCGGATCACATTTTGTCTGAAGATAAGAAGAAGAGCATAGCTGGCGAGGGGGCATGTAGCGGGATTGGTCGCCTCGTATCTCAGGAGTTTGCGGCTCTGGGCTGGTGTTGTGGGATATAAACCAGGATGGGATGAAAGAAACAATTATAATGGTTAAACAGAGCACAGGCAGCAGATTCCACTACTATCTTAACATACAACATTTTGACTTTATAAGCAATCATGGGACAAAACTATTATCATTATGTGACCTGTACCTTTGGAACTAAGCAGCGATTCATCAGTACTTTTACCTTTTATTAATATGTCTTTTGGTGTAATTTCATTTTAATGAAATCCCAATACTAAACTTAAAGGTACAGTGCGTAGAATTTAGAGATACCTAGTGTTGAAATTGCATGTTGCAGCTGAACACCCCTCACCTCACCCTCTCCTTCCAAAAGTGAAAAAGAACCTGTCATAAAAACTCAAAAGGTGTTTAGTTTGTTCAGTCTGGACTAATGTAAAAATATATGGCTGCCTCCGTAGAGAGGGTCCCCTCGATGTTAATATAAAGTATTTAAATATAAAGGGTCTTTTCTGGGGTAAAGAAAACTACAATTCATACAATTTAGATTAAATAAACTAGTGAAAACATCATGAGGATTATTCTACATTAAATTTCTGCCAATAGATCCCTTTCACCTAAATCTTACACACTGGACCTTTAATCCATCTGTCATATTGTTACTATAACACAACAAGCCTGGTTTTATTTTTAAACATGCATGAATACACAAATGAAAACTTGATGCTTTTTTTGCACAGTTTGACTTTCTTTTTGGGTTTGAGTTCAGGCTTTTCGCCAGTAGAGGTGTGTCCTGGTTGAACTGGGTGGACTACTTTTTAACTGAGTTAAAAGAAAACATCTTCAGGCAATGGACTGAGTCAGGTCTGTGTATATTTACACAAACAACCAGGTTAAAGTCCTCTACACGGCTATCTAATTTAATGTTTTCATGTTACGATAATATATTTAAGAATTCTTCATTCAAATGACTAGACCTATGTTATATATTTTTTTGACGTGTGTACTTGCATTGTTCAAACATATAGAAATCCACTATGTTTCATTGTGGTCACCTTTTAACTGCATTATATCCAGCCTGCTATCACTTTCAGGCCAATGATGTATGATGAAGGAAAAAAGCACTGTTAGCCAGTTGGCTGTTTTTCCTGCCACTGTTTGTATATAGGTAATTCACAATGTTTCACTATCATTCGTTGCTGCATAACGTGACTAAAACTTTAGTACATTACCTCATACGTTAACATGATTTGTGCCTTGGTCACATCAAGTAAATTTTCATTTCCAATTGTGGTGGAGACAACAACTCCCATGATCCCACACTGCTTCACAACGTCCTCAAACTAAGTCCTTTGACAAGAGAACCCTTGCATCCGAAGATGCATATTGTACGTTTAAGACCTGCAGTGACAGCAATGCGACAGGATGAAAGCAAAGATCATATACAAATACATACTCACATTCAAAATAACTGCCTCCGAAGTCAAACTTAATCTGACACATAGAAGCTTCTAGTAGTTGCTCCATGACAGAACATTTCACTATTTGTAATGTTCAGACACAGCTTTCCCTCTCCTCACTGCCATCCACCCTTTCATAGACAAAGTCAGTCACATTTATCACTAATACACTTATGATAAGTAAGTTATGCTACCAAAATAAAGTAGGTAGGGTAGAGTCTGATTACTGACCTGTGGTTAAACAGTTTACCAAGATGCATGTCATGTTATTTGTGCTCCACCATGGTTTTCTTGAGTTACAGGGGTTTGTCTGTGTATGTAAATGTGTAATTCGTGCCAGGCCACAGCAGAGTCTCCCAACTCTTGTTTCCCGCTGGGACGAAGCCCACTGTTATGTTGTGACCGTGGGTAGGGTTGGAATGTAATACATGATGAGACGGACAGACGATGGCTCATTGTCAAAGCTACAAGGCCAAATTCTTTCCACTGACTGACAAGGATATTTTTAAATGTGAGATTGTATTCTATAAAGTATAATTAAATCTCTATAAACAACCAGAGGTACTTAGTCAACATTAAATTGTCACAACTTTACAACATACTACAGGCAGCTGTTTCTTAAAAGTAAGAAACACTGCTGTGAGTAGTTTCTTTATACCAGATAACATTAAGAAAAATAACTTGTAAAGTTAATTAAATAACTCTTTCATTTTAAGGTATTGCTGTATAATCAACATGTTCTCCATTTAAGTTCAGTTACAAAATATAGTTTTATTCTGATACAGGCTGAAACTCATACTTATCTTAGATGAACATTATTAGTTAATAAATTAATTTAAAAAAAGGTGATATCGGTTTTATATGATAAATTATTTGTTTTTAAAATTATTAATACCTGAATTTGATTCACAGAAAACATTTCTTCACATCTTTCTGCTGTAGGGTGGTAAATAAAATTTTACTGTTGGAGAAGAATAAAAATGTCAATGAATAAACAAATGGTGGCCGGTGTATTGAAGTAGTGTCTCACACAGAGGGTGCTACATTCACACCAGACTAGTTGAGAGAAAAAAAGAAAATATTTTCACCATTCTGCCAGCTGATGGCAGCACTGCACTTCTGACTTGATAGTGACTGTTGATGTAATATAGTAGTGGCATCCACTTGGTTTTCGGTTGTGCAAGTATAAGATCTTTATTGTGGGGAGGAAACGAACAGTTAAAGAAAAATAGTTAATACTAGTTTGTAGTAAATTTTAATATTGAATATTTACGTTTGTCTTTGATATTAATCAGCCTCACCCTCCATGCTTCTGTTCTTCTGTCCAGATGCTACAGGATTGTCCCAAAGCCCGTAGGGAAGTGGAGCTCCACTGGAGGGCGTCACCATGTTCCAACATCGTGCGTATCATTGACGTCTACGAGAACCTCTATCAAAGCAAGAAGTGTCTGCTTATTGTGATGGAGTGGTGAGTGCATAGTCTTGGTGACACAAAAACACTCAAATATTTGTCAATTACCGTTCATGTGAAATCAGACATGTTTCTATTTTGTTTGGTTACAAATGGTGATGCTGATTGATGATGAAGTTATAGTAAGTCTTTAAGCTGTGGTGAGATACTGGTTATGTCAAACTTTGTTCTTAGCCAGGTTAATTATTGTAAATCTGTTTTGTATGACCTGAGTAGAATATGAGCCATTTCTTTTAAATGAGCTTAATATATTTTCCATGCCTTTTGTATTTCCATCTTGCAAAACTTCAAAGCCCCACACCCACATCTTGTCACACGTGCCTTCATTAAGTCTGTGGTTTACATTGTAATGCAGAGGTAGAGGTCCGACACACTTGCGTCGCAAAACTACTGCTGCCGATGACTAATTTCCTTGTGAAAATGAGCTCAGCAAGAAATGCCTATTATGAATAGTATCTATTCTGACGAAACTAAAAGGTTTCCAAGAATATTACACTAGGACAAACGACTTACAATTCACTCTGTTTCCTTCTACACTACAGAAATTGAGTCAGTCTGATGATGCTGTTTAGGATTTAACCCATGTTGTGTAAGAGGTCACTAAAGCTGTTTTCAGATATCAACTCCAAGTAAAATCTGGAGAATTGGCTACAGAGTTTACCCAGAGTCTGCCTTTGACACATGCACAACATGGCGGGAGGTTCTCAGCACAGACACCTTCCCAACAGCAACAAATCCTTCACATTATTTAGACAAGAAGTGGAGCAGACAGAGGCAGGAAGTATCTCCGCTGCGTAGATCACGTGAGTGCGTTTACAGCACCCAACCCCCTTTTCAGCTCTTATCTCCACAAAGTCTCTTGTAATCTTCGGTGGTGTCTATCCCGTGTATGACTGCTTTTTCCTGTTGGTGAATCTAGTGGAGGATGCCCTGCTGTGTTCACACATCGTCATCTCCTGGATTTCTCCGGACTTTATACTAGGAGATCAGTCGGATAAAGTCCCTAGAAAATGCAGAGCTATGCGTCCATGTTGGTTAAATTGCAATTGCACTGGTACCAATCTGAGCAGCCATGGTTCCGGTTGGGTACCGGAGTTTTGTGCTAATCACACGGCTGGTACCTACCTGACCGTATCACAATGCAGATTTTGGTTCCTCATTTTGTTAATGATTCAGCATGCTGGCTTGTTTTTCTTCATGATTTAATTATCAGGTATTATAATTGATGAGGGATTCAAAGAGTCTCACTAGCATACAAACCTTCTCACAGCTGTGCAGTGTAACACCATACTTGAGACCAGTGTAGATTTTCCCTTAATCACCATAGTAAATCCTAATAGTTCCTTGGAGCTGGTAAAGTGCTGAATGGTCTCACATGGAAACTGGACTCTTGGCTTAAAGGTACAGTGTGTAGTTTTAGTAATATCTAGTGGTGAAATTGCATGTTGCAGCTGAATGCCCCTCACCCTCCCCTTCCAAACACAAAATATAACCTTTGGTAGCTTCAGTTATGAAAAGGTGTTTAGTTTGTCCAGTCCGGACAACTAATAAAAAAATCGCGGCCTCTGTAGAGAGGACCCCCTTGATGTAAATAGAAAATATTTAAATATAAAGGGCCATTTCTAGGGTAAAGAAAATTACAATTAATACAATTTACATGAAATGGACTAGTGAAAACATTAAGGATTATTCTACATTATATTTCTGCCAATAGTTCCCTTTCACCTAAATCTTACACACTGAACCTTTAAGCTCTGTACAGTTGCCAACTCTGAACATTTCCAGAATGTTTAGGTTACTGAGCACGTGGGAATATGGCTTAGATCGTCCCTGCAGTCGTTCACTTATAGTGGAATAACATTTGGTGAACAATACAAAGACACAGCACTAAACAAAAGGGGGAGAAAGACTTTATATTCATATATTTATACCGATATCGATGTAGAAAGTGATTACAGTTTTGACCTGATTCAGAGCTTCATTATATCACTGTTATTAAGGGTGTTTTATTAATTTAGAAATATCTTGATAATGCGCCTACATAAGCAGTTGCTCAACACATATACACACATGATCTGCCAGTGTGGAATGTGAAACCATTCAATCTGCAGAGTAAGTGTTCTCTCATACTTACACTCTTGCTTCCAAGGTGCAACCAGTTCACCTGGTTTTAAAGGGAATGGGACTGGTTAGTTGCATGTTACACTCAAAACACAAACCCTGACTAATTTAGAGACTAAGTACAACTGACCATTTTTTCAACTATCAAACAAACTTAACTGCACTTGTTTTAGATGTTTCAGATCATGTGCTGCATTTGCACATGCAGCTTTTGTGATAAACATGGGCTTTTAGTGTGAATGTATGAGCGGTCAGTTTGGTGCCTTTGCAGCATAAGCACTGTGTGAGCCAATGAGGTAAAAAGTAGAACTTTTTTTTCACTGGCTCTCTCGGTCCCTCCCTACTCACGGACTGTGCGGATTTGTGAGCTGAACTCGAATATGCCATGCGGATGATTAAATTATGAAATTATAAAAAGTTATCCTCTTAGCATTTCAGTTGTATTTCAAAGATGAAGGGGTCTATAGCCGATCATTTGAAAAACATACTGAGGAGGGAGGAGCCATGTGGAGGAGAGGGACAGCTAATGAGAGCTCACGACTTTGACGCAGATATTTAGAGTGCCGACTGCATTTAGAGTACAGATGCAGGCAGGGTGGTTGGCTAAAGCAGTAGCTGTGTTTGCTACACAACAGTGCTGTACTGCGTATATAGTAATCGCTGTTGCTTGTCTGCTGCAGGCAACTCTAAACTTGCAACTGGGTCAACCCAGTATATGCTTGAAAACACAGGCACGAACTAACGATGTGGCCCATGCCCAGTTAATAAGGGGGATATGTGATGCTTCTATTTCTTTACTATTCTTATGTTTTCTTTTGAAATTATGTTACAGGAGATTATCTATCTTCCATTCCAAGTTGCAAGTCACTGTCAGTCTTTTACATCAATACAAAACTATGTGTTAATCAAGACAACTGTCTAAGAGCAAGATTGTTTGTGAATACTGTCAAAAACGGTGTGCCCAAATAATGTGTTGGTGTGAGAAAGTTTTTGTGACCAGTGAACAAGATGATTCAGACTCCTGCTGCAGAATCAGTAAGCTACCAAATACAAATTGCTGAAAGTGACAGTTAACACTGCACCTTCTGATCATTACAGCTAATGTCAATTTATTCAGCATGCATTTCATAAAATGACAAACATTGATTAAACAAATATTGTTTTAAACCTTGGTTCAATATTTTGGATAAGTACATCTTATCATCCCCGTTGCCGAGGTGTTTCTACATAATACGCAGGATGTGAAAGAAAGATTACACATGTATAAGGGTTTGTTCAGTGTTCCTGCTGTGATGGTGTGAAGTGTGCGATCTTATTACTTCCATTCTCATCAAATCTTTAAGTATCTATTCTGCTGATGATTCATATGACACCTGAAGGCACTTTCAGAAACACAGAGGGAGAAGTTGGGGTGAGAGACCACATGCTTAACTTTTGACCACATAAGAACAACCATCAAGCCACGGTGGGGGAGCTGGGCAGTTCGCTGGCAGTCTCACAGCTACTAGATAGTATGTTTGCCATTTTCCTCTCAAGATGTGTGAAAGGCTGAACTTGTTGCATTGAAGTTCTTTTGATATCAGAATATGATGCATCAAGCGGCTTTCTTTTTCTCCATATACAAAAAGGGAATGATTCATTGTGAGAATTGTGTGCTGTGGTTAAGCGTAGCCTTCCCACGGCTCCAAGACTGAGGACTCTGCTATCCAGTTAACACACACGAGCCTGAAGAATCAGTCATGCATCTTTATTCTCACACACACAGACACAAAAATTTAGCATTGATGATTCGAACTGAAACTCACAGTTATACTGGGCAAAACGTTTAAATGAAACTCAACACCAAGTATAAGCTGAGTGAGATTTTCTCATACATATAATTGAATTCAGGTTCACAACCATTATCTTTGTACTGGACCATGCTTTTTAATTTTTTATACCATATTCTTTATTCTGTAAGTCTTAGTCATGGATGTGTCTGTACTACTTTTGTAAATACCCCTCAGTAAATTCATGTTCTTTGTGGATCAGTGATACTCAGCAATATTGCCAGTATTATAATAGCTTTTTTAACTACCATGCTTAATCAGTGTTTGGCATTATAAAATACTTTGAAACTGTGAAATGGTGAACTCCTGTGTAACTCAGTGTCTCATACTCAGAATAAAGGTGTGCAATGGACATAGATGTTGTATAAATTGGCCATGAAACCTAAATGTTTGAGATTTTGACGGTGGTTTCTTTTGTATGATCAACAATTAACGAATAGAATTGTTGTTAATTAATGAATAGAATTAGAAAGTATATGCAGCATTAAAGGGACATGTTTAAAACCCTTAAATGTGTAGGACTGACATTCTTCTTAAATGATTGTCTTCTGGCCATTGCCAATGTGCAATGATTGTTGATGTTGAGATGACTCATCAGATGACTGTGTAGTTTTAAATAACCTGCAGATTGCTGACCTGGTCTATTTCATGACTGTTCGTGTACAAAAGGTGTGAACTATTCATCCAGTTAAGAAGAGTTGAATCCAGGGAAACTGGATGCAGTTGGAGTTACTTGAAGACGTTTCACAATCTTTAGTTTAGAAATGAGAGAGCCTCTGCAATGAGAAGTGAAGCATTTTCAGGTATCTACAGCCATGATTCAACTCTTCTATAACTGACCTGGATGACTGAGAATTTTTACAATTGCTGACAGTTTTAGGCTGGTCAACCAACAGACCACATCAGCAAACCAGTCAGAGTAAGAAAGAAAAAAAACTCTGTATCCTTTTTACTTCAAAACAACTGGGTCATGTTTCATACAGCTGAGGCACAATTTTGATACATCATACATCATTACATTCGGTAATTCTGCCTCGAATTTCGATCGTTTTGTGGTTCTGTGTTTTTTTTTGTTTTACCGACAGCCTTCCTTTGATAATTTTAGATCAATACTTGCTCAGGTCAATTTCCCCTTTTTGTTTCCATTCCTGTCAGTGCAACACACCACCACTAGGTGGACTAGGACTCTTATAGAATAATGACCTCTCTTGAGCTGCTTTTAGACATGCACTGAACCAGACATGATTCAATACATATTTCAAAGATCTATTGGCCTATTGAGACTTGTTAAAAATGTTTCTTGTGCACTGATCATTGACGTATTAAACATATTACAAAGTGATGGACATATTAAAAATGACCTGTGTAGACATGAGTATGAAAGAGGGTAAATGCTGTCATTCTTCAATACCCAAGCTTGGGAAATAAGATAAATGAGTTGATCTACTGAAAAATCTCAGTTCCTGACTCTCTTTTCCAGCATGGATGGTGGTGAACTTTTTAGTCGTATCCAGGACAGAGGAGACCAGGCCTTCACAGAGAGAGGTAACACTCTTATGTTGACTCAATCAATCAACATTCCTTACAACACTGCAATATTTTATCATGTGATTACATAATACACAACTGGCAGTTTTTGAACCAGCTGAATATAAAGATCAACTCTTAGGTCCATGACCTTACTAGTGATGTTCAAATTTGTTGGTATTTTTGACCTTGAATCTCTAAAATGTTTTTTTTTGTCTCTTTACTTCAGAGGCATCTGATATCATGAAGAGTATAGGCGAGGCCATTCAGTTTTTGCATGCAATCAACATTGCACACAGAGACGTTAAGGTTTGTATCCTAACTTTTCATCATCACACTATAGCATTTCTCTTGCTATGTATTGAGAAAGTAAAGTGAGCTGAGGAAGACTTCAATAGCTGCAGTAACTAATGTCTTCATTTTCTGAATGTTCCCCACAGCCTGAGAATTTACTGTATTCATCTCAGAGGACCACTGCCCTTCTCAAACTCACAGACTTCGGCTTTGCCAAGGAAACCACCTCACACAACTCTTTAGCAACTCCCTGCTACACACCCTACTATGTTGGTAAGAACTGTTCTATGAATTTAAAGTAATATTCATTCTACTCCTTGCTTATTAATTCCTCTTTTACACCAAAATTAGCAGTTATAAGCGTTTTTTTTAAATGCAGGTAAACTTGATTAAAGACGCTTGACTGCTTTCCCATTGTAAGTAGTAGTTTGCCTCTCTTTGACATCACAAACTTGTTGGAAACTGAGAGGCTCTTATTTCTCTGTCTTGCCAGTCTCGTATTTTGCATAATTCTAAGAAAAAAATCCCCTTTGCACCTAATTTTCCACATGTACACATGTATGTGAATTTCATAATTGTGTGCTGGAAAAATGCAGTGTGTAGCCTCAAAACAGAAGACAAATATGACATGGTCATCAGGATGTCATGTTTCTATCTTTCCTGATAGGAGCTAGAGTCAATAGAAACCTGTGTCTACTAAAGAGTCATTTGATCGTGGAGTGATTAGCGATTGTATATATTTCCATTGCGGACACAAGCCGAGTGCTAGTGGTTTTTTTTGACCCATGGAAAAGGGGCTTAAGACCAAGTAAAAAGTTAGACTGAATACCTTTCTCAACTCTCTCCCATCATCCCTCCCTTTGTATTTGCAGCTCCGGAGGTTCTTGGCCCAGAGAAATATGACAAGTCATGTGACATGTGGTCGTTGGGTGTTATCATGTATATCTTGTAAGTAGTAAATCTCTCATCTCTTCAGTCCATTCCTTGCTGAGTGCAGTATCTAATACTGTCGTGTTTAACCCTCACCAGGTTGTGTGGGTACCCTCCTTTTTATTCTAACCACGGTCTCGCCATCTCTCCTGGGATGAAGAGGAGGATCAGGATGGGCCAGTATGAGTTTCCCAACCCTGAATGGTCTGATGTATCAGAAGAAGGTAAGGATATACATGTGAACTGTTCACACTGTAGAAACAGTACAGTGCACGTTGTCAGGTGTTTATGTATATCGTCTATTTGTGTAAATGGGAACTACAGACTGGAGTTATCGAGCTTTAATATTTCAAACTGAGACTTAACCTTTTTTCTGTCTGTTTAAACATTAAAAAGATGGATTATTTTGTTTATAAAGAAGTGATAACTAAATCATATTTGAAAATTCAGGATACAGTTGTTTTGGCACCCTCCACATATTTCTCCTACATTAAGATACTTTCATTTAAATCAGATATAACATGTCAACACAACTGTGCATTTCACAAGCTTCTATATGTGGTCTTTATACAATGTCACATGGAAATGTTAGGAACAAGCAGGTCTTGACTCTGACCAAGAAATAGAAACTGACTCTCGCTGCTGTCAGTCAAATTCACCACAATCGAAAGTGATGGCTTATTTCCTTTTAGTAAAACAATTTAAAAAAAAAAAAAAAAAAGAAGCAACCTAATGAAGATTTGTCCTACAGCTGCCCAAAATCTTCTTCCATCACAGGGATGTATGGTGTGTGGTGGAAAAACAAAACTAGACTTACTTACAGTACCCACACAATCCTCACTGTGGCTGTATGTTCTTGCTGTTTTGCACACAGTAGGATTTCCCATTTCCATTTTAGAATAGGTGAATCTATCTGGCTTCTTCAAACGAGAAAAAACAATAGAAAAAATACATTACATGCCTCCATACCGCTCCTATGGTGTCATCCAAGTGTCCATAAGCCCTGACATTCACATTGGACTCGAAACAGCGTCAGACAGAATGCATTCTCTCAATGTTAAAGAAAGTTGGAAAGAAAACATCTGCCTTAAAATGTTCTTTGCCTTGCCCTCCCAAGTTTTGTAGAAACCCATGCAGTAGCTTTTGCGTGATCCTGCGAAAACATATCCTCATGTAATAATAGTCCAGTTTGTCAACATGCAGAGCCATGGGTCTGTTGGATTCAATTCAATGACTACAATTCATATGATAGTCACGGTAGTTAAGCTTCTCTTCTATTTAATGTTGTAAACAATATTTATGTTTGCAGCTAAATATCTGATTAGGACCCTCCTAAAGACTGAGCCAACCCAAAGGATGACCATCACAGAGTTCATGAATCATCCATGGATCAATGTAAGAACATGAGCTCTCTTGTAGATCACTCAAATATTTCAACTCAGTTGTTCAGGCTGATACCCCCTCAGTGAATTAAGATTTAGATTTTGTGTGTTTCTTCCTGAAGCAATCGATGGAGGTTCCCCAGACCCCTCTTCACACCAGCCGTGTACTAATGGAGGAGAAGGACGCATGGGAGGATGTCAAGGTGAGCTGTCTGCTTATTTGTCAGATGTATTTATTGATTAGTAAATTGAATTTTATAATCAACAAGCCGATTATATTTAAAAGATACAATTAGCTATAATTAGCTTACTAAAGCTGCCTTGAGACATGGACATAGCTCCGGACATTTTCCAGAGGGACTGTATGTGAGAACATAAATATCTGCCCCATAGTATAATGTCTGAGTGAGCCTATGTGAGAATAAGACTGTTACGCCTGGCTCTGAGGCCGCAACAACACAGACAAGGCAGCGTGATGTAGCGAATTACAATATGCTTTATTGATTTAACATAAACGGAAATGAGCGATGGAGTGTGAAAGTGAGCGTCAGTAGTGTGTGAGGGTGTTTGAGTGCTATGTAGTATGTGTGGTGCATGTTGTCAGGTGCAGAACATAACAAAAGTAGATGCAGCAGGATGGAGATCTCAGGGATGAGTGAGAGCGCAAGACAGCCCACGGCAGGGGGTTTATAACAGCAAGCCAATCAGGGAGCCCTGCACAGGAACTTCCAGCCGGCCAACAATCAGCAACCTGCAAGACACACCCACACAGCATACACACCATACACAGACAGGACACAGACATGGGCTGGGGCCGTAACAAAGACGCACAGCTATAAATGCTCAGCCCCATACGCAGGCTATGTGCGTACCTACAGCTTGCTTCGAAGCAGAAGCATGAATTGTCCTTTAGTCTTAAGTCCTGAAAGAATAAGTGTTTGCCGGGCTACTGCTGCATCGCTCCCCGACTGCTGCTGCTAATACCTGCTTGTAGGTCTAGTGTTAGTGATTGCTATAGCTGTTGCTCAATTAAAAAGGGAATATAAAGGGGCAATGTCATTATAGAAATGTGGCTTTTCTTCTGAAAGGGTTGTTTGACTGTGTTTTAATTCTGTGGTGAGTATCTCAAATAAAGACCATGAAATAAGCAGACTTTGTCCAAGTAAAGCAAGTTGCCTAATGAGCTCATCTTCATATTGCAGGAGGAAATGACCAGTGCCTTGGCAACAATGAGGGTTGACTATGAGCAAATCAAGATCAAGACCATTGAGGACTCAACCAATCCACTGCTATCGAAACGGAGGAAGAAAGCCAGTAAAACCATGGTGGACCCACAGTCTGCTGCCCACTGAAAGATGCATGCACATATAAACACAGGTTGTAAAAAGGAAGCAATAATTTGTCGACACGTGATCTGCATTGCATGGATTTTCTCAGTATTTTATTTTTCATGGCAAATTCTAATGTTTTTTTAGTGTTTGTTTTTATTACTCTACCATTTTAACAAGCCCATCACTCTGCCCTGACAGAGGAGGGTGTTGATCTGTGTTATGCATCACTGAAGAGATTATGAATTTTAGAAGGAGAGGGAGACTTGAGAAGGCTCTCTCCTCTCCCAGTTATCAGGTTGTGTGCTCAAAGGGTTTCGAACGTTGGAACGGAACATGAAGCCTTAGCATTAGCAGTAGTTCCCCTTACGCCCCAGTCATGTTCAAGCTCTAGCCCCCCCAAACTTGTGAATGTTTTATCAAATGGCTAAATCCCCCAAAAATCAAGGGAAGGTATCTTTTACAGAGTAAGGAGATGTATTTTGAACTGACAAGTAGAATGTAAGGACTCTGTCACTGACTGTTAGAATTAGCTGGAAATCATTGCTCATTTGTGGGATTTGGACTGGGAGTGTCTGTCAGGTTCAGTTTCTCTTTGTGAATGTTTAGCAGAGGCCTATGCACTCACTTGAGGGCCATGTGCCATTCAGACAGAGCACCTCACTCGTGGTCCCTTTCTCCTTTTTTAATGTTCGCTTGTTCTTCAGGTAGATGGTTGTATGGCGGAGAAGGAGGGGCACGTTTAAAAGCAGAACCTGACTCGTCTTTCTCCTGCATGTAGCTCATAGGAAACAAATGATACTGTATTTTTTCATGGATTTTTAGCACAGGCCTTACTGAGTGTTGCAAAAGCAGCAGATCACTTTTAACCCCTACCTACCATTTGGTTCATGCTTTTACCAAATGTTTCGCTTCAGAATTTATAACATTGCCAGATTATATTTCAGGTTAACGCTATGCAGATGTGTTTGTCAGCTTGAAGTACTGCCAGGGCCTTTTTTTTGTTCGTGTTGATTTCTGTTTGCAGTTGTGTCGAACAACAATGCGGGGAGTTTGTGTGTTTTTATGTAAGCAGTAGCTCTAGCCTCTAGGGAGTACATGGTTCAGACTGGTCATTCAGAGTAAACTGTATGTTACACCAGCTCAACTGTCAGGAGCCTCAGTGGGATGGATCTGGTGCAATGCCGCTGTTCTCCAACACTCCTCCATAATTCCTGGAGGAGGGATAGGAAGCAGAAAGTACTGAGTATGACACACCACCAGCAAACTGTCATCACATTCAAAGAGGGTGTGATGGTTGGTTCCTCTATGTTCTGTTGAGTAAGAACGCTTCCCAGCTCACTTGGGATCAAGTGTTATCACTTCACTTTGTAGAATCACATCCGCATTATGTGTCTCATCGCACCCACAAATCTCTCACTGTAAAAATGTTCATTAAATGTTTGGGATGATGTTCCTTATTTTTTCTTTTCTTTTTTAATCTGTATGTTTTGGTTTTATCCCTCTCAACACTTTTTTGTAGTGGAAGCACAGATGCGTCTGCCCCCCCGTCCCCCCCGTCGTTGAGTCTGTTCTGCTCCACATGCTGTACTTTCTGCTTCAGCTTTGGATTAAAAAAAACACATAAAGCACAAACCTGCTCACTTATCAAGTCATTTTCTGAATGTGAAATTACTTTGACACAACACATAAGTGCACCTGTGGAGATAACGTTGTTTTAAAAATATATATATATTGGAAAGGAAAGCTATACAGGTCTTCAGTCATACAAAGCAGAATATGACATTTAAACAATTGTTTTTTTCTATACCAGTCAATTATGTTTTAAATCTATGGTACTTTGTTAGAGCACATACCACCCCCCAAGGCCCAACAGTCCCATTAAAATCAATCAAACTGCACCACATTTCACACACTCATAAATGTAATTACCTTAAATATGCTTAACTTATTTCCTATCAATATCCATATAAATCATTCTCTTTGAAATCAACCAAAATGTTGAAAAATGCCCTATCCCCTCATGTTTAAGTAAGTGGGGGAAAAAAACTTTCTGCCCCCTGATCTGGATCCAGGCTAAAATTGAATGGGTTCTTCCTGACCCATAACACATTCTTCCACCAAGTTTTCATGACTTTCCAGTTAATATTTTTTAGCGTAGTCTTGCTGACAAACAAATGAACAGGGATGAAAACATAACCTACTTGCAGAGGTTAAAAGGTTTTTATATGGTTGCGTCTTGATTTAATTTTGGCAATATGGTAAAAATAAGGTTGATAAATGATTTATACGTATTTATTTATGTTGAATATGACTTATAATACTTTGACATGATTTACTGTTTATATCTCTTCAGTTACAATGTCTCTCTATTTCCAAATTTAAAAATATGTTAGTTACCAGGCTGATATGTGTCTGTGCTGCCTCATACGCTCACTTACTATTCAAATGTCAAAGTCATACAAAGTAATTTTACATGTCAGTTGCTCTTAGTTTTCTGTTGATTTTTCCATTAATCCAATATCTTAATTATGTCACCACCATGGTTTGATAAGTAAACTAATATGAAATGCATTTTTCTGCACAGTCACGTCTCCAGCTATGACTCGGGTTGTCGGGGCGGCTAGGGATTTGTGGCTTTTTACACGGGGTGTACAGACTCAACTCGTGACAAACATGTATCATCCCTGCTAGCATGACTGACTCCTGGAATATACGCATTTGCGTAGCAGTGTGAGTGCGGTGGCACTGACTCAACACGGACATTTGCCAGCTCTTGTGCGTTTAGGGCAGTTTCCCACCAGTGCACAAGCTTATTTCAATCCAGGTGTGGGTCTTATGTCTGCTCTCGGCTGCCAGCTTTGAATGTGTTGAAACTTACAGTCATCTCTCTCAGCCCTACGAGTCTGTTAGTGAGACAGGGGAGAAGTGGAGCCTCCGGAGAGTCCCTTAGCAAACCCAAGGACACCAAACCAGCACACAAAAGGAGGGAGGGCCTGCACATGTTATCTCTTACTTTATTGTAAGAAAAAGGAAATAGATGAGATGGTGTAAAACTCAGAATTTTTATATGTAGCTTCTGAAACAAGTTTACCATCATCAGACTTCCATTATCATTCTTTACCAATATGAAAGCGATGTTGGAAACATGTCAGTGTGTTATGTCATCATTGTCTTTTCAGCTAGGGTGGTAACAGTGCAGGGTTCTCTGAGGTGGGGCCCCATCCTGATTCACAGACACACTAACAGTCCTCTTCAGACACAGCAGCAGCGGTGAGATGCCAAGCGTTACTTTGGTGAGAAACCCACAGCTCAGAGTAAAAATGCTAGCGTCATCTTCAGACATGATCAAATGGAAAACACTAGCTGTCAATTTTTCATGTGAAGTATAGCTGCTTATCTGTCGCATGTGCTGGAATGATGATCTTTCTTCCTGTCAAGTGCAGCTCTTATACATGTTGTGGTTCCTGTGGTTGCTTTGATTCTTTTTTTCTTTCTTCATCTGTTCGATTCTTTGCTGATTATTTTAAAAACACCCTGCTCTTGTAGGAACATGTTCTTCACTGTCATCTAAAGAACATTGCAGTGGGAAACTTACATTAACTCACTCACTAGAACAGCGCATACCTCTGCCAAGGCCCAACAGTCCCTGTATAAAACCACATTTAAATTCACAAGATCCAGTCTCCTTATAATGTCTGATTTGATTGAATTGTTCTCTGGGAACATGGTAAAGTTGTTTAAGGTTGCCCAATCTCACAATGTCAAGGAAAGTGAAAAAATAATTTTCCGGCTCCACGCCCTTATTCAGATCTGCACCAGAGGTTATTGAGTTTCACTATATGACACATATCACTGCCCCCAGGTATTGTGGTAATCGGCCTCTGTAAAAACATCCTGTTGTGGCGTGGCACACAGAGAAGCAATGATATTAATAGGTACAATATTGATGGGCAGCATTGAGCTTAATTGTACACAAGAGATGCCCCAGTATACAAAAAGTATTTTTTTAGGTCATTAATACATTAAAAAAACACCTATAAATAGATTTGTTTTTTTGCAGCATAACTGTATCACATCCATCTGCACAGGAACACAGACGTACTCATACGTACAGTGAACAGTGATAAAACATGTAGGATGGCCAAATGGAAAACAAACAAACTGACTATGCCCGTTTAAAAAGATGGGTTTTAAGACGGGATTTGAAAAAGGAGAGACAGTCAATGTTACGGATGTCTGGTGGGAGGGAATATATAAACTTATTACGTCTGCCAAGGAGGTTTTATTTTTGTCCACGCTTTTTAAGTATTTTTGTCTGACAGTTCGCAGGATTACTCAAAACATAATGGAGGGATTTGATGTGGGTTAGGTCTGGAGGGAACTTTCTTTAACATTGCAAGACTTTTCAACATTTTCATTGATTTCCCAAACAAACCCGACTGCTGGTACAAACGCTGGGGATCTCCCGCCTCGACTACTGCAATGCCCTGTTAACGGGTTTGCCAGCTTGTGCCGTGAAACCTCTTCAGATGATCCAGAATGTGGCGGCGCTTCTGGTGTTCAACCAACCAAAGAGGGCTCATGTTACCCCACTGCTTATTGAGCTTCACTGGCTGCCTGTACCTGCTCACATTAAGTTCAAGCAACTTATGCTTGCCTACAGAACGATTGCTGGGACTGCTCCCACATAACTAAGTGCTCTTATAGGGGAATATGTTACCCCGCGTACGTTGCGTTCGGCAATTGAGCGCCGTCTAGCTCTTCTGTATGTACAGCCACTGCAATCCAGACTATTCTCCTTCGCAGTTCCACGTTGGTGGAACGAGCTGCCAAACACCACCAGAGCAGGGGCGTCCCTCTCGGTCTTCAAGAAGCTATTGAAGACTGAACTCTTCAGAGAACACCTTCTCCCCTAGCTAGCACTTACCTAGCACCACTCTTCCTCTTTCTACCACTCCTCTGCTTTCTAGCACTGCTGGTCTCTCCTTTCCTTTCCCCTACCGCCATCTCCTGCAAATTATTACTTAGTCTCTGCCCTTAAACGTAGGGTAGTATTTATTGTTACACTAAAATCTTTGTTGCTATGTAGCTTGAATGTTATGTCTCCCTTGTAAGTCGCTTTGGATAAAAGCGTCCGCTAAAGGACTAAATAATAATAATAATGATAATAAAAATAATTTCTTAGAGAGTATGTTTAAGGCATGTTTAAAGGACTGATATTTATGAGTGTGTATAGTTTGATGCAGACCCCCAATTCCAGATCTAGTGGATTAAAATGTGTTTTCATAAGATGCTGGTGGAGGTATGAACTCTACTGAGTGATGCTCTAGTTCAGATATGACCTTACATTGTCATCAGAACGTTCTCTATTCCAGATTCCCTCTTTCCCCCACACAATGACATAGTGATAATAATGACACTGTTTCTGAGTACTGGTTTCTGTTTAAATTATTAGTGTTGTGAAAAAAAACTCACTTTAGTCAGAGCTTACACATTGTTTTAATGAAAGAGTCGAGACGAGCAGGGAAGTGTTAGAACACTCCCTCTCTCTGTTGTTTAGTTTTGGTTATATTTTTCTTCATCCTGGGTCGGGCCATTCAGCAGAAAAGGCTGGAATTGATGTTTTATTTGCATTTGGGCATTGGGTGGGGATTGAATAGAATTTTAAAGGTGGAAAATATTAATAAAGCTGAAGAGGGTCTTGATTTTGTATTGTCAAACAAAGATTTATCTTGAGATTTATTTATCCCTCCTTCCCATACTGAAAACGTGTACAGGCATGTATGCTTAAATGTAGGCAGTTTGGCCCCTAATGACCCTCTTGTTGCGAGGATATGCAATATTTTAACAGTTGTAGTTGTGATCATTCAAAACACAAATATTGGAACCGTGGAAGAGCCTGCAATCAGCCATATCAGTTTTAGTTATTGATACTTCTGTGATAATGATTCTCGCCAATTTCCTTTCTCACCCTGTCTCAAAACCATTGCTCCAAAAATGTGACATCCTTTCATAACATAGCAGCCACACATGATTTTAACCAGAAAACAGTCGACTCAGAAAGTAACCACTTGCTGAAGTCTGAGTCATCTCTCTCTTAAAGACGCGAACATGTCACAGATTAACACGATTCAGCCTTAAATTAAGTGTTATCAACACCGGTCTGAATAAAATGGTGGCACTATCAGAAAGCTGTAATGCATCTCATCTCATATCATTGCATGAGGCCCTGTCATTGCTGTAATGATACTATTCACATCATCACATTCTGACTATTCAAATGACTGATGAAACGTCTTGGAGTAGTTTCAGTGTAGACCTGAGTCAGGAATCAGTCCTGTCAGGAGGCTTGACTTCAGTGATGTGTGTACGCACATTCGTGTTATTAGAAGACGCTGACCACGTGTTTGGCCCATTTATGTTCCTAAAATTCTTTTAATACTTGGATATCAATGAACTGTGGTGCAGCTGATGCCTCAGTTACTGAAAGTGACATACCAGCAACACAGAAAGTAAATTTGACTTCCTATAGCAGCGCTGCTCTATTTCACTCTTCTGCGTTAGTTCTGTTTCATATATGACTAAGTCAGTTTGCTTTTGCATATGTGTGAGTGCATGTGCCTGTATGCATTTGCCTTGAGTGTGAGGCTGACTAGTTACAGTAAGTTAAGACACAGCAGGGCCACTGCTGGTAAGTGATGTATATAGGTCACGTTTGAGGTTAGAGCATCAGTCTGTTGAGTTTACACTCGAGTGGTTCCCCACGTACAGACTGCAGCGCTGTGTGATGTGAAGTTTTCAATGCTCTACATGCTTTTAATAAAAGACACGTGATAGCAGAGGTAAGATAAAAACAAAGGAGACATGCATTATCAGTCAGTTATTTATTTATTAAATAAAAAATAAAAACAATAAATATATCAGCTTAGTAAAAGTTTTGACTGCAACAACTATGTGTGTAAGACACAATATGGTCCTAGACTGGTACTTGTCCCCAGGACAAAAACATAAACAGAAGTCTCAGAACAACAAAGACTTTAGTTCAGCAGAATCACAGAGGAAAATCTAAATCTGTCAACATGCATACCCACGAACAAATCATGGATGTAAATAAGTTCAAGAGTCGATAGGCAACTTTTTTTCCCCCCTGAGATGAATGAAGTCACATTTTGATCTCATCTTTAGGTGGAGGTTGCATGGTTTTGCCGCCGTCTAGAGGCCAGGTATTTCTCAATGTAGTTAAACAGCAGCTCCAGCTCGCCCATGGCTTTATATAGACCTTTATTCTCCATCTGTGGCCAAACACATGTGTCAGTCAAATAAAATGTCAAAAACAATCATTCATACATATATATATATATATACACACTGTACATATTTTACAATCTTGACTCACCTGAGTGTAAGTAGAGTTTATGTTTTTGATGTCAAACTGTTTCTTGCATGAGAAGAAGTTTCTCTGTAAGAGGAACAATAAAAAAAGAGATGATGTTACAACAGGAGTTGGCAACAGTCTTTAGATGATCATGTCCTGAATTCACTCTAAACAACCTGGTGAATAAAGTGACTGTTGTAAATAAACAAGGGGCGTTAGTTGTGGATTAGTGTCTTTCAGTCCATCAGAGGAGTAAATCATTGCAGCATGAAACACTTGAAAAGCAGCCAGCCTTCCCATCTCTTCCTCTTTTTAAAGAAGTGGATCATGCACTGTTACGCACGCTGCTGCTGCGGTTTAGGATTCACTGTTAAAGGCAGAATTATGATTGTGAGCCATCTCCAAACTCCTCCCCTTTATGCCCCAGTCAGCTCTTTCTTCCTTGTCAAAATGTACTGGGGGATGTTTTAACAAATCTTGGATGAAGTTCAAAGCAGGAAGTGGTTTGACTGATTTGGCTTTGGTGAACAGGAGGTCAAGATTTTAAAGTGACAACTAATCACATGTTTTCCTGAAAGGCTAAGACAGCCGCAGCTCGGCTGGTAAGGCATGCAAACTTGTGTGCAAAAATTTTGAGCTTTTAAACTGTTTTATCAGGATTTTACAGGACCACCATTTTACTTTTTCAGTTTTTTGGACTTTATTATTTAATTTTCTGATTATCACCCAGTAATAAACTACAAAGAAGAGATTTTTCACAAGAACACTCTTCTTATTAACCTCCTTGGACTTAGTATTAGCCTCCTTGGACAAATGCGCCACTGACTTTGCGCACCGTGCCTTCAGTGCGCGCAATCTATGCGTAATTCAAACTTTTACCCCCTGCAGTAGGAGTAACACCTTCGTCGTGTACTCACACATTTGGTGACATCTTCCTTGAGCTCGTCGAAGATTTGCTGTATGGACTCCACGTGAGGCTTCAGGTCCTTGGTTTCCTCCGTCACTCCGGCCATGGCTGTGGGCAACACCGTGCTCAGGTAGAAGTCCAGGATGCTGTTCATGGCGTGGCACGCAAACGGGCTCTGAGGTAAACAACAGCCTGGTTACGTGATGCTGTCAAAGCGAGCAGGACGGTTTTTTTCAGCTTTGGGCATTCTAACTTACTTTGAAAGACTCCTCCACGCTCTGATCCAGCAGCGCCGTGTCTAGGTCATCGTTCGCTTCCTACAAACAGAAACCAAGATTGAGATGAGTGAACTGAGTCAGCAGCAGACGCCCAGAGGTGCAGAGCGCGCAGCATCACCTGCAGACTGAAAGGCCACGTGGCCGCAGGGAGATGATGCAGTGCACGAAGCTGCCCTGCAGAGTCAAATGCTGAGTCTTTACTTACGTAGAAGTCTCTGATGTGGGAATAGTCCTCTCTGAGCCTCCTGAGTCTGACAGGGAAGCCCTCTACGAAACGGCAGCAATGGTTATTACACATGGGACTGGTCCGGGCAGAGCTGAGGAGAGACAGGAGAGCCAAGGCGCACAGGAGGAGAGACCGAAGAGTCATGCTGCGGCTGCGGCTGCTGCAAAAATTAAAAGATCTGGCTGGAGAGAAGAGAGTGGGCCCTCAGGAGTGCAGATGGTGCTGGCTGGAGGGAGGTGAGGTCTTCTGAGGAGAGGTCTTCCTGGGTTGATGCAGCTCCGAGGAGGTAAGTGCATCCTGGTGTGTTCTGGTGTCTTTATTTATAAGACAAGATACCTGGGAGGAGACTGACAGGAAGAGAAAAGAGAACGGTTAAACATTCTTCGGTTGTGTGTGTGTGTGTGTGTGTGGGGGGGGGGGGGGAATTTTTTTCCAGAATCGTATGGTTATACTCCATATATTTTTATTTATTTATTATAAATAATTATTACTTACCACTAGATCTGGAATTGGGGGTCTGCATCAAACTATACACACTCATAAAAACTATTTTTTTTTCAGAATCATGTACATATGGGTTACTCCATATATTTTTATTAATTTCTATCTTGTTTACTTTATTTTTCTCATTATCCTATTTCAATTTCAGTATTTTTTTTAGGTGAAAGGGTAATATTGACAGAAATTTAATAAGAATCATTCTCATGATGTTTTCACTAGTTCGTTTCATCGAAATTGTATGAATTGTAGTTTTCTTTACCCTAGAAAAGGCCCTTTATATTTAAATACTTTATATTTACATGGACGCGGTCCTCTCTACGAAGGCCGCCATCTCTTTTTGGAAGGAGAGGGTGAGGTGAGGGGTGTTCAGTTGCAACATGCAACTTCACCACTAGATATCACAAAATTCTACACACTGCACCTTTAACTTCTAACGTCAGTGTTTCCTTGTTGGTATCTTCTGGAGTTGTGCAGCTATGTGTTGGCAGGCGGGGGCTCGCTTGGGTTTCTCTGGGACTTTGGTTCGAGCTGGCTGGTGGGTAGTTAAATGTAAATGAACCACAGAGGTCATGTAACTGGGACCCCCAGTTATTGGTTGGGACTGTAGAAGCCTCTTGGATTTGAGGTGTTATCAGTACAGCACAGTAACATTGTCTTTAACCACTAAATGCCACAGTTGAGATGTGTAACTTGTGTAACTGCCGATTCTGATGCAAAAGTTTGTAGGCTATCAAAAACTTATGTTATAGGATGCACTATACCACAATAACAGAGGAAATCATGCCACTCAGAGAGAAGTGATATTATTCTGTGGTTTCAAATTGATGACGCTGTGGATTCCCTCTATGTAAGACATACGTAATTAAACTGACATGAGTAAACATATGTGAGTAAGAGAAAGGAATTATGAGGTTCTCTTCACAGATTCCACTGTCAGAAAGCAAATAGTTGTCGATGTTTGCAAATCCATTTTTATGGTGTGTATGTCTATATATAGGTGTGTGTGTGTGTGTGTGTGTGTGTGTGTGTGTGTGTGTGTGTGTGTGTGTGTGTGTGTGTGTGTGTGTGTGTGTGTGTGTGTGAGCAGTGTTGCTTTGGGATTCTTAGTACCCCATTGGCAATGTACGGGCGGTTTTGGGAATGTCCACTTCCATCTCCGCTGTTGCTCTGCTGCACAATTTACATTTTTATGTTGGGCAACACTGGTATTTTGAAAACTGCTGCAGGGAAAATTATTCAAAATGATTATTGCTCCACATTATGTGAAAATAAACTTCCAAATGATTCGTCACGGTTTAGTTAGAGTTCATTTTTTAAAACTTCAGACTGAAGAGAACACCATACAAGCACCCAAACAACAATGACCAATAAGAACAATTCATGCACCAACAAGCAGAGGTTTAATAACAAAAGCATTTTTTGAAAGAGCCTGTTGTATGGAAGATTGAAACTGTTCTCCTGCAGGAAGTTGTATTATTCTGAAAAGATTGTTCCACACCTGCCATCAGCTCATGACATCAGTGACCCTGACACTGCCATCCTGTTTCCATTTCAAAAAGGAAAAATAACCCCTTGCACCTCAAAATGAAAACTAATGGCAATTCTTCGCATTTAGCTTTGGCTGGTCTATACTGCTCCCTCCTGGACAACACTGACATGTAATACTCTGCTTCATTTTCTTTTTTGTCTTGTGATTGATTTGCATTTGATTAGATTTTTTTATTAAATGATGTGATTCATTAAGTCAGGTGCATATTTTACTAAGACAGGGTACTAAGATCGTAGCATAGAAAATCTATACTATCTATTTTTGATTCTGAATTGAAAAAGTTGTGACTAAAGATACAGAGGTTTAGTGGAGTTAAAGGTACAGTGTGTAGAATGTTGTGATATCTAGTGTTGAAGTTGCATGTTGCAGCTGAACACCCCTCACCTCACCCTCTCCTTCCAAACATGAAAAAGAACCTGTGGTAGCTTCAGTTGTCATAAAAACTCAAAAGGTGTTTAGTTTGTCCAGTCTGGACTAATGTAAAAAACAAGGCGGCCTCTGTAGAGAGGGTCCCCTCGATGTAAATATAAAGTATTTAAATATAAAGGGTCTTTTCCTTGATAAAGAAAACTACAATTCATACAATTTAGATGAAACAAACTAGTGAAAACATCATGAGAATTATTCTACATTAAATTTCTGCCAATAGATCCTGTTCACCTAAATCTTACACACTGGACCTTTAAGCTTCAATGATGTGTTTAAAAAAATGATACTTTTATTTGTTATTTAAATTTTTTTAAGTCAAAAGAAGTCAAATCACAAGAAACACAAAGGACTTTTTCAAGTGACAAGGCCTCGAGGGCGAAAATAAAACCTTATTCCAACAGTAAATACAAACAACAACTATCACGCTAAACAAAAGGAAGATGGTGACAGTTTGAGATTATGAGAAGAAAAGAGTCACAGAGTTTATCCCCAGAGAATTCTGTAAATTGCAAAATCTGTGTAACTTCGGACAGAAAGAAATGCAACAATATGCAGAACATGAGATTACACACTTGTAAATTAAAGCAGCCAATGAGTGTTGGTTTGTATACCAGTGGGTTAATGGAACTGTCCAATATGTGACAACAAAGACATTTTATATACAAACTTGTTATAGATTGTCATGATGATTTAGATTTAGATAGATGATGGGTTGGTGGGTGGAACACAGGCCTAATGTACAAACAATCCAGTGGAAACTCAATATTTACATTTGTTTGATAATGTACATGTTCAAAATTAACACGGTGAAAACTATACTGTGACATTTTTTATAAGATGACATGACAGTAAGTGCACATTTCTTATATTCATCTTAAAAAGTTACATTTGAAAAATGCAAATAAAGATAAAAAAAATCTGCAGATAAATAATCTTCATATTTGTATATAAATGATAGCCTGACACACTGTGCTGTGTCCTTCTGACAACGTAATGTGTGAGAGAGAGAGAAAGAGCAGCCTACACGTCTCTCTGCATTTCACTATGTGATTTCATGATTTTGTGCAGTTGCAGTTTTAGTTGCTTCTGCTCCGTCTGCTGGTATTTCAGTAGTAACTTGTGGCTTTACTGAGTCTGAGAAAGATTGTGATTTTGTTTTTATGCCAGACAATATTAATCATGAACTCAGTCATCTGTAGCTTTTAGTGTTGGTGTAGTGTAATTTTTTACTTCTCCAACAACTCTTCATCAACCCCAGTGTAACAGAAGTGACCAGAGGAACTGCTGAGTAATAAAACCAGGGTCACACCCTCTCTATGAGGTTTTTTTCGAGAGCTGTTCACAGAAACTGGGGGCAGTACGGATGTTTCAATGTGTTTAGTGCATTAGTAATCCAGTCTATCTTAAAATACTAATTTAAGTTATTTCCTGATTTCCGAAAAGTCTGTAGCATCACATGACAATTTAATTTAGCTGTTCTCAAAAACACAGAATTGGCACTCAGTTGAGTGCATACCCCTGATATGGTCTGTGAAGCTCTTATAATAGAAAACTAAAAAGGAAAAATTAAGTAGTCAGATAAACTACCCCACATTGTACAAACTCACACAGCTCAACACCAAATATATCTTATTTCAATATATTACTTCCTGAGAAATTGAGGAAAATATTGAAAAAGTCCCCATCTCATAATATTGAGAAATAAATTCTAAAAACTGCTGCATCTGCTCCTTTAATCAGATCATCAATATTTAATTCTCTTCCCTTGGTCATGACTCATCCCTCCTAAAAGCATAGAGTAAATCGCTTCACTATCTTCTGGACTTTTTCCGGATTTGTTTGTCTTTCACACATGCACAGCTCGGAGAGGGTTTCTCTGCTCTGACGCACAACACATACATCACCTGAGCATTCAGGTGAGGGGTTGTACAGAGCAGGCAGAGGCAGAATGTAACTTAGAAATTCTCCTGTAGCGATCAGGTGTTTTGTTTACAGCCCATCGACACCAACGTTGGCCCTCATCAACAAATGCTCTCTTGTAATCTTCGCCAGTGTCTTCTATGCATGTGGTGCTTTTTCATCCAGATATACTTCTTTTTTGTGTTTTTAGAAATGCCAAAACACCCACCCACTCTTGCTGAGGATCTCTCACATCGGCTCCTTCAGACATTCTGCTTTTCCTTGGGGACTGGCTGGAAAGTCAGCAGAAAGTGGGACATTTGCATTTACGCACACAGCGCCTCTAGAGAATGTTTGGAGGATCTCAGGAGTTCAGTGCACGTCTGAAGGCAGCTATAACTGCAGTTGTTTAAACATGCCAGATTCTTTCATTGACATCCATGATTTATTCTCTGGGATATTGGTGAAAATGTCACTGCCTGGAACCTGATTCGGATCGGCACCAAAATTGAATGATTTCTTCACCGACCCATACCACTTGGCTCCTTCCACCAAGTTTCATGGTAATCAGTCCAGTAGTTCTTGCATAATTCTGCACTCACACATAAAAACAAGCAAAGAAAGCTTTTTACCATGGTTTTTACCATTAAGTGAATTTCAGTCAGTATTGCCAAACCTTTGTAAAGTGTAGATTTCCAACAAGTTGAGAATCAAGGGTGTTGTCTTGACCAACAATCATTGTGCACTCTCGCTGCTACTTCTGATCAAACAGTCACCTCTGCCAGGAAACTGTCCGTCTCTGTGTCTCCACGAAATGGAGCCAAAGCTGAATCAGTCACTTCTTATCTTGCAGGTTTCAATTGTTGCTTATCAGTGAGAACAAGTAAAAGGAAGTTGCATGATCTGAAGATGATCAGGTGTGAATCTGTCTTTCTTCTTTATCTCTCCTCGTGCCCCTTTACCTCCTAAACTTGGTTTCTGATGACGTCTGTAACCTATGTTCTGAAATGTCCTGAAACCTGACTCATATTCACTTGATTTAACCATCTATGTTGCATGAATCACCAACCAGCACAAGATCATATTAACTTTAAATCACAAATGGAAGAAGAACGGTTGTAGTAACCTGCAGACCAGATAAGCTGTACAACTGACTGTGGTTCCTTCATGTCATGCGTCACCTTTATAGGAAATCATATGTTTTCACAAACAGATACACCACATTTCTCTTTCACTTTTACCCCTTGTGTCTATGTTGCATTGGATCCTCCACACGTCCGTTTCTGTTGTTGTTTGTGTCGAGCGTCTGTTTTTTCCATGATCATGAATAACAGTCACAAATTGTGCTTGTGCTTGTGTTTTAGAGTGATTGTCTTTAACATTAAAGTTATAAATAAAAGAAGAAAGGATGATCTTATTACAACAGGGTGACACTACAACATCCAACCACCCACCTCACATATTAGATAATGCTGTGTGTGACAGCTGATATGTCAGTGGACAGAAATAGAGTTTCATCTGTAACTCCTCCAGACTTCACAGGAATACTGTGATCATTTAATTTGATAATTTCCTTCCCATTTACACATCATGGCAAATATGTGCTGTACTCTAATTGCAATATTGCATTCTTTGACGTGTGCGTTTTAAAAATTGCTTCTGTGGTAGATCTTTTAACATAACTGTGATGGAAACGGATGGACTTGACATGACATGCAAATGAGCTGAGCCAGCAACAGTAGATTAATGTGTCGCCATGAACTTAAACTAAAGTAGCCCTGTCATTGTGCTGACCAAGTATCTTTCTGGGAGGAGATGAAACTTGAAAATTCCCTCGGTACAAAGTGTTCAGTTTGACCCGTACATCATTAGTAATGTCATATCTGAGTAACTGAAGTCATTTCCGTTCAATCGGAGCTCAGTGCACTGATGTGATGCTTTGAAAACATATTATTTCCATATCATTGTTTTGTGCATTTGGATGAAAGTGCGTAAGCACAGTGTCATTCCCATATGTGCTTGTGATGGTGTTAACCACACTTTGCAACCATTGCTCATCTCAACAGCTCATGTTTTCCTTTAATGTAAACATCTAAATACTTAATTTACTGAATTAGTGACAAAATTAGTGCAAAAGTTTCTCAATGCTTATAGTTTTATTACTCATGTTATTTGTGGTTCTTGGTCTGCTGATGTTGAGAATCAGGATAGAACCTGATTTGTGTGAAAAAATGAAACAAGTGTAATCCCCCTCTCTGATTACCATACTGCTACTGCTGCTAATTATGAACTCAGCTGTATTACACCTGCTCAAATATATTGACAAAGAACACTGAGTTCTCAATGATCACCTCTACAGTGATATAATGTGGAGTACTGGTCATGTGTGCTGCACTTATGGAGATCAGTCTGCTTTTGATGTGGTTGATTATGATATGGTGAAAAAAAGCTGTTTTTCCTTCATGACTCTTATATCAGCTGGTTGGTCTATAGACCATGTATAAAGATGGACAACACATCTCCACTTCCCCCCGCTATCCAGAAATTAAGCGATGTACTGTAACTTGAGTCGATTAGCTATATTTTGTTTTCCATTTTCCATTCTTACTTGATTCTTGCTGGTCTTTTGAATGGAAGTTGATACTTTGGATGTTGAGGAGAAATGAATGGACGTTGAGTGAAGGGGTTGAAAATGTGTCTGATCTGTGAGAACGCGCATGGTGACCGGGTGGAGGAAGAATATGTGTAGTGGTCCCCCCCCCCCCCCACTGAGGGACAGGGGATGAAGGGATGAGGGTGGGTACAAGAATCTGAGACAAAAAGTTCACTCATTCACACCCTTCCAGAAACTGAAGGGCTGGTGATCAGCCTTCTCCTCGGGAGTGTTGTGATCTTTCCAATGAGCCATCGCTCAACTCTTTCTCTTTCTGTCACACTCATGACAAAATTGGTTGGGAAATGCTCTGCGGTTCTTTAAACCTGGAGGGTGATGGCATGAAAGTCAAGTGACAAGAGTGACAACTAGTCACTTGTTTTCCTGAAAGGCAACTTTAACAAAAAGAGAAACCGTTATATGTTGTCACGGGTTATGTGGAAAGATGGTGGAGCAACTAGAAACTTAGAGATGATAACAGAGTGAGATGATACTGATAACTGCTGATGATGATAAAGACTTCTTATCGTTATGTCCTGTTCCTTTCTGTCGGCTCAAACCCTTTGTCTTCATTCACCTCCAGATGGCAACACAGAACATGAAAACCAAACAAACAGTATAAAAAAGTTTTTTTATTAATGTTGAAAGGCCTTTTCAAAAACAAGTCTTTACAGTTGGAGCAAATAAATTATAAGGAAAAAAGCTTTGAGTTTTTTGATAAATATTATTACTTCAACATTTTCTTTTTTTTAGCTAAATAAATAATGCAGTGCACATGTCAGTGGACACCAATAAAAAGTACAAAATAGAGGCACAGATGTGAAGTTCCAGCTTTGGTGGCAGCTCGGGGATTCATGCTCATCATGAGTTTATGTCGCATCATGAGTGTGTTCTCTGGCTCAGTCCCTCCAGCCACTCCAGCACAGTGTCCAGCTCTCCCATGGCCTTCTGGGCTCCCTCGTTTGTTTGAAGCTGCGTCGAGGAAATTAGGGAGGAAGATTGTAGACTTGATTTAAACAATTTTCAGTTTTCTTTGTCATAAGGTGAGAAGTTTAGTTCATTGAAACTACAGCAATTCTAACAAACAGAACTAAATAGTCATATGCTTTAGGAAAAATGAAATTCTCTGAGGACCTTAACCTGAATAATAATAATATATATTATATTATATTATGTTTTTTCAGATGATAACTTATGTAATTCAGATTTACAGCTGCTGAAACGCAACTCATTTTCTTTACACATACATACATTTAGAGCATGCACTCTAGCACCCTCTGCAGCCCACTGTAAGAATGGAGAGGTGTTTATATACAGTGTAGTCTACTCACACACTACATACCTTGATAAACTCAGCATGGAGGGAGTCGATTCTTCTTCGGGTTTCTTCTTCACAGTGGCAGTGCTGCAAAGAGCAGAGCTCATTTATAAACTTATTTATGTCAACTTATTAAAATGATTAAAAATCAGACTTTATTACTGAACGAGTTACTTACACATTTATGTATATCTTTTCTGATAATGACAAAAGCGTTGGCCAGAGCGCTGGAGCAGCGCTGCTGCTGTGGATGTGAGGAAGCGTAGTTGCTGAACACTCGCTCAACATAGAACCGCAGCAGAAGATGCAGGAAGCAGCACACCTGTCCCTCCTGATAAAGACATCATCAAATACTGTTTATATAGCTCTGAGCTGTCTGTGTCTAAGAAATGTAATTAGCGTGATACAAAGGTGAGGATGGAAAACACATAGCCATCACTCACTGACATAAACCATACAAAGACTCACCGGAACAGTTTTTATCAATGATCTGTCCAGAAGTTTTACTCCAATCTCATGGTCTCCTGCTAACTGTGAAAATAAAAAACAGAAAAGATCTCATTAGTCCTCTGAAGTTGATGCTAATATTCCACTCTCTAAAAAGCCTACTAACGCTGTGTGTGTTGTCAATTGTTTCAATAATAATAAAATTATAAGAGAGAGAGAGACTTAAACTCACCACATCTGATCGTATGGCAGAGTAATATTTCCGCAGTTCATGTGTGTGAACGTCGACAGAGCAGCTGTCCAGATGCAGATGCCGGCTCTCCACGGGTTCACTCAGACAGCTGAGCAGGAGGAGCAGGCAGAGAGAGCAGCCGAGCAGCATCTTCATCACTATGGTTACCTGAAGGAGAAAAAAGTGTTGAAATATATTATTTACAGTCATTTATAAATATATGTTGGTAAGATTAGAGAGGTAAGAAATCTGACGGTTAGTTTGAACAAAACATCAAAAATATCCCAGAGCCTAAAGTGACACCATAGTTCTAGTTTTGTCTGACAGACAGTCCCAAAACCAAAAACAGTCAAATCATACAATATAGACCAAACCATCTGATCCATAATATTCAAAAGCAGGAATCTGTAAATGTCTTTTTTAAAAACAGCATAAACTAAATTAAAGACGATAAACTGATTTTTCAGCACCGTATAGATAATCTGTGTAACAATTCATTATACAATTTGAAGCAAAGGCCAAACACTGTCTCTTCATCACTATGTTAAGAGAATCTAAGTGGCTCTCTCAATGCTCAGGTACCATCACACCTGTGAGCTCACCTGTGTGTGTCGCTCAGAGGAAGAGTCCTGAGAAAGTTGTGTCTCTGTGTCTCCATGCTGTCTCCTCTTATAGTGCAGCAAGGGGGATTTTGACAGACACATTCACATACATGCACTTGCACAAATTGGTTTACCAGAGGAGGAAGTGTCTTAGAGGTACAGGAAAAGCCACCTGAATGGAAAAACAAGGGAAAAGGAGTGATAAATAGTTCCTCCTCCCTGACTTGCACTGTGGTCACTGCGAAGAGACACACATCCACTGTCACTGTTGTGCAATTATAGTGAGTCATTCATTAGAGTGTCGTCATTACCCTGCATCATTAATTTAATCAGCATAGTCTTCCTCTTACAAAGTCCTTAATCATTTAGCTAATGAGCCTGTCAATGTCTTTGTGTTTTGCACCAGTATCAGTTTTGTCTTGTGTTTGACGTCTACTGTCTGCTCCTGAGTGCGTAATAAGTGTTCAGGTGCATTACAGAAAGCCTCATCTACACACCGTGAGACATGAGATTCTCGTTTTCCTCCAGGAGCACTCTCTCTGTAAGTGAGTTCACTCCTGTCTGACAAGTCCTGATCGGAAACTCCAACCAGACCTGCTCACCTGCTTGTCTGGCCAGCATAACTTTTGATTACTGCTTAGAAATGTACTCACAGTGTAAAGAATAATTAGCAGGGAAAGGAAATGGGAATAACCCATGTTCATGGAATTATATGATGCTACGGCACCAGTAACAACACATATGTAAAAAGAGAAGTGCAAAATTTCCAGGTCTCTTTCTACATGTCAGTGTCTTCAGTTAAAAATAGCCGACAGCGCTTCCTGTTTCAGGAATGCCCGTGTCTAACCAGTAGAGGTCATCAAAGAGCTTTTTAAACATACTTCTAATACTTCGCAGTCTCTGATTCTGTTGCTACAGGATCTACTCGTTTATCATATCTGTGCTCATGTCATACACAAACACACAAGCTAGATTATGATTTGATGGATGTGGAGCCACGGCTGCTTTTACAGAAAGCGGACCCTTTAAAACAACACATTTTCAACTTGTGACTCCTTGTGGCACGGCTGCATGTGATTGGCAACCTTCTAAACCATGTAGTGATCTTACCTTCATGTTTCATCAAGGAATAAAAAAATTAACATAAAACATAAACTGTTTGGCTTCTGCCTTATATGTTTTGTAATCATCTACCAACTCTTCGACTTAGTTTGTCAGGGTTAAAGGGATCCTGACTGTTGAGTTTGGAACCATAGGATTAAGCTAATATATTTTTGTTGACATTGTCAGATATGAATTCAACATGGTTTTAATTTCTAGCCGGACTAGGATAAGTATTAATGCACCCCCCCTCCAAATATATCATGATTATTATGATTGTGATAATCATGAGGATATTGATGATGATGTCTTTTATCATTATTATTGCTGTTAGTAGTTAAAGTTGCAGTTAAGATCATAGATATATGAATATATGAATTGATGTCACACAAATTACAGGTCAACGTGTTTATCAAAGAGGCCTTATGTTTTTTTTTCTTGTTAACAAACAAAACTTAGATTATTAAGTATTTCTCATTATAAACTTTGAGCACTTACAAACACACTGCACTAATTAGATTTTCTTATAAAACATTTTCAGATTTTTTAGAAATTATTTGTTATTATCTCTCATTCTCTGCTGATTTGTTTACATCCATGTCAACTGTTGGTCAGTGCAATAGCTTCAGAAATGTGTATGTTGTCTTGCTTTTGCTTTGATTGCTCATAGTGCATGAAGAGGTGAAACACGTAAGCAAAACACTCTTAAACTGATTTTGACTCACCTCAGTCATTGATTCCTATTCCCTCCAGAATTATGGGGACTTTGTTGGTGTCCATTTATGCAGCGATACTATTTGTGGGTGGGTGATAACAAAGTCTTACAAGGAATCAGATTTCTTTGAAATGAATGAAAACGTTTTATTTTCCATTATTTTTACAAAGCTTCTTTATACAGAAGAATAATATACAGAGGACTAAGAATAAAAATAATAGAAAGACATTTTTACATGAAGTGAGGAGTACCTTGAAAATCACGCAGGCACATTTGGGACAGTTTCAACTACATGGTAGTTACGTTTTTTAACGGGTTCTTCTGACCTCCACCGCTGGTCTGTTGGTTCTTAATCGTGGCAGCTGCTCCAATCACATCTGCAAGCGAACATAATACCCTCCGTATGTGTTGTGTCTGTCAATGTACCTGCATTTTCAGGCTTTTACTCAATCTAGTTTTTGATAAACAAAAAAGGATGGATAAACTGTGACTTCTACAAGAACCTATAACCCTTAATGTCGGCATGTCCACTGTTCCCAGATGCTGAGGTCATTGTTCTGGATGTGACAACAATGAAACAATTAAAGTTTTACAGTTTTCTCATTCATCTGGAATCCCTCTTTTACTAACTCGTCTCCACGGGATGTACAGGTGGATATACCTCAGGCTTCACTGAGCAGGATTTTCCTTGAATTTAATTTGTGCACAACGACTCTTTGTGTGAGTGTGTTTGTGTGCTTGTGTCATCAATGTGTTTACATGTGCATGCGTGTGATTTATGTGTGTGGGCGTGCCCCCAGGCCTTGAGGCACGTTTTCCCCTAAATGACAATTGAGTAGAGGTGTCTGAAGCACATAATGACATCCAGAGGGATCGGGGGACTCAGGTGATTTCCATCCAAACGCAGGTACCTGAGGCAACAGAACAGGTTCTTATCAATATAATGACTTGGGATTTAAAAAAAGTCATTTAAGTAGTTTCCTTATTACACATTACGCCTGTCTTTATATTTTATCCGTTTTATCGAGTGCCAATATGTGATTTCATGTGACGTACCTTAGTCTGGGCACAGGGCTGAGATCACTCAGGTCGCTCTGCAGTCCGTAAGGGCAGATCAGAGTGCCGTTGATGCCTGTGAGGAAAACACACACAGTCATGAATGTCAAGTCTTCAAATGTTATTTCTCTTCAAACAAGCACAAAGGCCAAAATGATAACTTGTTAGGCACTTACCAAACCAGACCATTATGCTCGAAATATAAAAATATAAAAAAAGACAAAAATCCGTCACTCTAAGCAAACTGTGTTAATATGGAATCACCTTACATGAGTATTAACTTCTGAAGTGTGGTTTTTCTGTTATTTACTCTGTGAAGCTTCACAAAAAAACGTTCAGACTCAACGTCATAATAGAGGTGGCTGTAAAGTCTTATATTAAACGGACATACTTGTTCCAAGAAGAAAAATACATCACAATTGCTCTGATGACTATGAACTGGCTCTTGGCTATAGCTTCCGAAGGGTTAGATCTAGTAAATGTAAACATATTAAGGACAATAAATAAAAATAAGGTAAAATATGCATGAATCATTTTCTGGGCAAAAATAAGCAGAATGAAACAGCCCTCACATATCATCACCTCACAAAGTCTGAGCAAACACCTTCTCATCTACAAATCTAAAATGGAAAGACATTTGTACTGATTTGGATCTGGTCACCAGAGAAACACAAGTCCAACATTCACTGTCTTTTTTTTTACTCTGATTAGGTCTCCACTCACTCCTGGACAAAATATCTGCTTCACTCATTTTCTGAATGTACAATTTCATAGTTGCTTACTTTATCAGAGCACTGAGCCTGGCCCAAACAACACATTTGCTAATCTAAAAGAAGCTACAAATATGTTTTGAGATGCAAAGTTTGGTTCAACAACATCTTTACATTAAGTGGGGATTTAAGATTCAGATTGAACCACTTAAATACACTTGGTTATTGAGGTTTATGGGACACTAAGTCAAATGGCTTCTTATAAAACATTCCAGATGTAAAAACATGTGTGAACAGATATTCAGTTCAGGAGGTCTGGTACACAGCAGAGCTTTATGTACATTAAATACTGTGTGAGAGACTGGGCTCGGTTAACATATCTCATAGTCTCCTGTTAGATTTATGTTACCTTTCATCGAGGGGGGAGTGAATCCAAACTTAGACTGTTGGCTGGAAAAACAAATATATGAGCTGAAAGATGCTCAGGTGCTCTGCAGAGCTCAGGGGAAGATTCAGGCAGTAATTCTTTGCAGGGTCGTTACTATGAGCTTTTTTCATTGCAATACATCATTTGATCCATTGTTGATATACAAATATGGACTTGTGAAGCTTTAAATGTCTTGTAAAGATCAGTGCTGTTCAGATGTCTCAACGTATCATGACATGGATATATTTCTGCAAACTCCCACATGTTCTGAGGATGCAGTCAGACTTACTCTCGATGCTGTTGTGGTTGAGATGCAGGTGCTCCAGGTGACCGTTGATGAGTGGAACAGAAGAGAGCTGGTTGTGGGCCAGCTGCAGGTCCAGCAGGGTGGAGATGTTGAACACAGCCTTGGGAAGTCCTTTATCACTGAGCTGGTTGTAGTTCAGCCGCACAAACGCCAGGTGAGTGAAGCCTTTGAAGTAGTCTCTGAATGAAACAATAAAGAATTGTGAGATTTAAAGCAACACAATGTTAGTCAGGTACACTCAGGGTCCCCCTACATTTGTATTATTGTCATCGATACAGGTTGTTGATCCTCCCCATGGACAGTGGTACACATATGCATTCGTTGAGAAGCTGATAGAAAAGGAAACGACAACCGCAGAAGCCAAATCACAATCTTGGAGTATTCTTACAGGATTTCACACAAATATGATGCATATTTGTATTTGTTGGGACATCAAAGATGAAACCTAACATCGAAGGGGAGATGTGATGAGTTCGTTAAGCTGTGTCCAGTGCACCAGGACAGTACCTCCTACTCATCCATAAAATTTGTACTATTGTCTGCTGAAGGCAGGTTGTTAGTGTGTGATAGTCCACAAAGCATGTTGCAAGTGCTCTTCCCTGGTATACCAGAGTTGACTTTCTCTCTATCATTAAGTTTGTGTACCATCAAAATGATTTCAAAGCCATAACACATACTATAATATATGCAGTGTGTGTGTATGAGTGTTCATTAGCTATGTGACAATATGTGCACTGTATACTTGCCTCGGGATGTCATTGATACGGTTTCTGTCCAGGAAAAGCTGAATGAGGCCACTGGGTATGCCATCAGGCATCTTCTTCAGGATGTTGTGAGCCAGATTGAGCTGCATGAGGCTCTTCAGGTCCTTGAACGTGTTTTTTCCCAGGCCACTGTCACTCAGCTGAGGAAAAAGAATACACACATTGTACAGTAAAATATCAGTTACACACTTATATTACCTCCGGAGATGCAGGTGGTTGTCGCTGCTTACAGCTGAACGACAAAGTGTAGTATTATGAACCCGAGGTACTCTGGAATACAGAGGTTTACCTGGTTGTGGTACAAGTCGAGCAGAGTCAGGTTCCCCATCTTGCTGAAAGCCCCAGTTGGTATCTTGGAAATGCGATTTTTACTGAGGCGGAGCTGCTCCAGGCTTGCAGGGAGGCCTGAAGGCACTTCTTTTAGATGGTTATGGTGCACATAGAGATAGAGCAGTGAAGGGATCTTCTCAAATACCTGCATGGGAGATAGACACAGAATTTCTAGATGATGTTATGTTATTTTGAAATCTAAAATATGAATCTTGGAAACTCTCCTAACCTGTTTGTCAATGCGATGAATGCGATTGTTTGCCAAGTTCACCCAGCGGATATCTGTGGCGTTGACGAATGACTCTGCCGTCACCTCCAAGATGTAATTATTCTGCAAATACAAGTAGTGGGTTCTGGATGGGATGAGCGGGATCACACGGATGTTCCGGTTCTCACAGTTGAGAGAATTTGGGTAGCTTGCGGAGCATGAACACTCTCTGGGACAGTCAGGATAAATGGAGGGTGGGCCCAGGATAGGTGGGGGGAAGTCTGTGGGCTCCTGGGGCTCTGGCTCTGCCGGTACAGCAGGCTTGGGGACAGAAGGTTTCCTGGAGGTGGCTGGGCGCCTGGTGGGCTTCTTTTGCCGAGGTCTCTGGGTGAACACTGCCCCCATCAGGAGGAACAGAGCCAATGCAGAGAAGAGTCCCGCGCCGGCCTTCATCGTCCTACAACAGAGCACAAAACAGAGGTAGTTCATTGTTAGACTGTATGAACTGTTACATGAGTTAAGTCACAACACACAGTACACAGCTGTTTGTATTTTGATGGTTCCTATTTTGGGAAAGGGCTGGGAAATATTTTTTTGATTTGCTGCTAAAAATATTCCCCATCCCTGCTGGTTTTCGTTCTATTTGTGTTAAGCTAAAAACTTTTCAGGGCTGAACTGGCTAAAACTGTTGTATCAAGACAAACAAAAAGCAGGTGTGTTTTGCATTTGAACCAAGAAAATACTGATAGCCGGTTTGTAAACCATTATGTTGAGCCATCTGCACTTTGATTTTTACATCAAATACTGCTGCCTGATGCTGCTCTTACATAAAAATAGAGAAAATATTTCAATCAATGACCATAGTCTTCTGTTGGGCTGAAGTTAAACAAGATTTGAAGCCTAAGAAAGTAGTCTGGTAAATAATCTGAAAGTACAAATGATAAAATAGTAATACAAATAATGTTAGTGAATAAATGATGAATATATAGAGTCTCAGATATTTGGTTTGTGGTTTGGTAATTTAAGCAAGACAGAGTGTTAGAGGGAAAGTCTGAGGCAGAGTGAGTTGTTTAATTCAGTGGAGGAGGGGCAGAGACTGATACAGGAAATTAATACTTATGAGGCAGTGGAGGAAAAGTTTGGGGATAAAGGCTCTATTGTCAGCACTTGTCCAGAGAGAGAGCTGCGCAGGGGAAGACTGCAGGTCTGGAAGGTTCACGCTCTTTAACTCAGGAGAGGCCCAATGGAAACTGGACTAAATCCCAAGAAGACTCTGATGGATCTTTATCTTAAAACCTTACTCTTTATTATAAGTTTGCAATGATGCATACACGGGCACATGTTATTTTTCACCAGGAATATGTTGTCAGTCTAAGTTATTTTTTCAGAGCTGTTTAGCAGTTTTTACTTTGCATAAATGGGGACATTGGTGTTAATAAACTCATCTAAGACACACACACACACACACACACACACACACACACACACACACACACACACACACACACACACACACACACACACACACACACACACAGATCCAGATGTCTGACTTATCATAACAAGAATCTACCATATAAATACCATATAAATTCTTTTGATTTTCCTTCCAGCTCCTGTGCTGCTGCCATCTCTCAATCCCAGAGTTTTTGTATTATCCAGAATGAATCTGTGTGTTTGTTTCTTTGTACCTCATCAGCACGAACCTATTGTAAACAATCACCACGTAGCAGTCAAAATGCTTAATGCTTGAAGCACACTAGATGTCATGTGGAGACACAAAGGCACTAGTAGTTTTCAATCACTCTGCTCCATGTAGAAACAGTGTCTGGCCAGTTCGATAAACATCACACATGAATCATGGGGCAGGAATGAAGCTTCGAGCCAGAAACTGTCCCGCCTGGAAAAACATATCTGAACTTTTCTCTGACAGTGATCCATGGCACTGCCCTTTCTTTTCCCTCTCAGCCACTTAGAACCTCCCAGCCCCTCGCTCAAAACCAGCTCTCCCCTCCCTGCATGACCAGCAGTCCAGCGGACAACTAAATACTTACAGACAGAGACGGTCGCCTCATTGGTCGATTATTTGTGACTTCAATAAGTAAATCTTCATATCAGTGGGAGAACTGTGCTTGATTCTTGAGATTTCTGAGATTCTTGGACTAAATCTTTACACGTCCGGTTTCACTTTGGCTCAAACACCATGAGACCTGGACCATCTCCTGATGCAGCTGCTCAATGGACCCAATGGTGGAATTATTTTTTCAGCTGCTGTGTCCAAGTTCAACAATTCATTTTAAACCTTGTCTCCAGATTATTTTAGATCAGATTTCAGATGACCTTAAATGGAAATCTCACATATTTTTGACCAAAGTTAAAGACCATAGTTGAATGTTGCCTTGAAATTTAAATTACATTCAATTTCTTGTCCTTATAAATCTTTTCATTGCATCTTCTTTACATCAAAGAACTAAAATATCAAAACAATTGCAGATTTATTTTGGATGACCACTATTTTTAGAAGCCTTTTTAAAGTGTTATCAAATAAGTTCTAATTATCTCTGATGTCTTTTGTTAATATCAGAACTGTTCTTTATGTTCCTGTCTGTCAGGAGATGAAGATTATCCCTCTTGAGGAGCAGCCAGAGAAACAAAGCTCTTTGTTACCACTAAGTCTTTGAAGATAAGCTCCTTCCAGTTCCTTCCATTTATTGCAGAATTGAGTCATTCTTCAAACCAAAGATAATTACCAGTGTTTCATAAAAGACTGAATAAGAGTCACGTCATGCACAATGGAGCTTAGACGTGTGACTCAATATTTCTGAAAGTATCTGTGACTACTCAACACGGTTACAATTTGTTCTACATGTTGTTGCTAATAAACTATGGTGATGCAATGTATTTTATGTTTCAGTTCTGCACTGTCAATGCACCAGTGATCAATGTACAGTTTGTGTCCTCTTACTGAAAACATCCACCAGAGGATTCTTTGCTCTGGTGCCAAAACATTTCCTCATGTGGGTGTGGCAGTGGTGCAGGCCATGCAGATGTAGACTGGCTCTACATCTGGATGTGCAGTATGAGGGTTATAAGGTGCTCTGACAAAAATGGTGAACTAATAGAAATATAATGATTATAATCCAAACTAATTTGAGAGTGTTGGAAAAAAAACACAGAGCTCTGCACTGTCAGGCGCCTGCAAGCTTCTGGTCTCCTGCCTGACTGGAAACTGTCATCAGTACTTCTTTGTCCTGATCATCAGCCAGCGTAAACTAGACTCATGCATACTGAGGGATATTTTTTAAAACGTTCAACCCAATAAAATACAATAAATCAGTGTGTACCTGTGATTTAAAAAAAACATGCAACCCTTTCTTTCTTTTTTAACTTTGGTCATCACCCATCCAGGTAAGATTATCCATTGTGATATGTAACGACAATATAGTTTAAATAACAATTTCACAGCTGATTAAGTCAAATTCGATTTGGCAAAAAGAAATCCTTCTGCAGCAGCAAAAGTCAGCAACATTTTTTCTAACCAAGATTATATATTCTTTGTTTTCATATTTCAATTTCCGTGCAGCAGCAGCAACAGCAGCAGCAACAGCAGCAGCAGCAGCAGCAGCAGCTCTCCTCACTCACTGATGGGAAACATGCAGTGTGCAGGAGCAGAGAAAACTTAAGAATCCTAGTGTGCAGCAGCTCCTTGGAGGACAGAGTACCACTTTGTATGGCACAGCGTTTCTATAGAAACACAGGAGCATGGCCCAGCTGTGCTGGTGCCAGGATTCTACCTCAGTCCACACACACACACACACACACACACACACACACACACACACACACACACACACACACACACACACACACTGCTCCTTCTGCTCTGCTTCTTTTGGTTTCACACACAAACACACTCTAGATTCTTATCAACCGTTTTTCATCAAAAACAACAAATTGAGTTTCTTACCTGCCTCTGGTACCTGCCCTGCTTTGTAAAGTCACAAGTTTTGTGTCTTTTCGTCTCTCTGCCTCTCTCACTCTTGTCCTACCCCTCTCTCTCTCTTTCTCTCTCCCCCTCTTCCTCTGTTTCTCCGTCACTAACCCTACCCTCCCTCTCGTTTGGTGGACAGGCCAGCCTGTTGGGTTTGTTCTCTGGCGTTTTTTCCCTCTGAAGGTCACACTGGTCCTTTCTCCCCCTCTGCTTGGCTCAGGGCCAGAAAGATTTAATCTTAACTCCTTCTGGAAGCTCGCAGACTCTTTCATGTGTCCACATTGTGTCACAGTTTGTTATTATTTTGAGCATGTGAGGGTATGTCTCCAAAAGACAAAAAAATAAGGGTGGATGCAGGTTTGTTTGCATATTTGTATGTATACACAAACATGTCAGGATTCGGTGAGAAAAACTGGGAACACTGGGTCTCTGTTGGGGAAAGCACAGCTGTAATTGCATCTCTCATTTGTCTCCCACCCACTCGCTATTGTACTGCACACAGATCCAGTCATGTGTTTTTCATTAGCAGCATTTCTCTGTCGACTCCATGGCATCTTTTTCTGTATCAGCGAAATGTCCAGGAGGGTTTTTTTCCCTCCTGCATCAGTAAACTGATTACTGAGGTCCAGCTGAGGGATGGGGGTGTGTGGAGGGTCCTTCAGGAAGTGGGACTGTGTAGGATTCTGATTTACACAGTGTAAATGTGTTGGTGTGTGTGTGTGTGTGTGTGTGTCAATGGGGGTTAGGTGATGGACATGCTGGCCTGCATTCCTGCAGAGTGAGCTGCAGCAGAAAGATGAGCTGAACACATGTTGGGAAAAGTCTCAAACACATGTGTATGTATGTGTGGCTCCTTTATTCTACTTTGTTCTCATGTTATTTCTCTTTTCTGAGATTTTTCTCCACTTCTCTACCATCTCCTATTCATTTAGTCTTGGTTTGGAATGCTGAGCTGAGCTGCATCACATAACTGGTGCACTAAGACAAGAAAAGATTCTTCAACAAAGAGGACAGAGGGAGAAACCAAAAAAATGGAATATGTAACCACATGTGTTGCTGTTTCTCGATCATCTTCTCTGCTACAATTTAAGAGAGGCTGCAAGGGCACTTTTCAATGACTCAGTTCCAGCAGCAGATTCTTTTCTGTTAAATGATTTTTGCGCAGGAAACTTAGTCACCATCTGTTTCTGGTATGGAAATCTGATTTCTGCCATGATTAATGATGAGTGCAACATTTCTTGTGATGCAATCCATGTCACCAATATGATGTCATTGAACCCACTCTCAAGTGCTTTATGTAGATCATTAAAAGCCAAAGTCTCCTTGTGTGCAAATCCTTTGAGACATAACTGTTTAGATTGACCTGTCCTGGTGGTAAATTTCATTCTATTTATTATTATTATTGTATTATCACAACTACTAATATAGAGCTTTCATGAAATTTTTAGGACTTTAATGCTAATTTACTTAACTATATAGTCCAATACATGGTGGAAACATCATAATATGCAAATGCCAGGTCAGGAAAATTTGGCATCAAGTTGAACTTGACATAAGAGCTGATAGGCAAGACATGCATGCAACCAAAATTTCTAACAACCTAGACAGCAATAAATGAAACACAGCAGTATGAGGAATTGATTTGAGTCCATTGTCAGTTTTCTAAATATCGGCTGATTAAATAGTCTCCAATATACGACTTGGGGTCCCTAGATTGGGACACGGCTTGTTACAGGTCATCGTTTCATGGCTCTACTTAGATACTGAGTCATCCCAGGAATAATAATTTTATACATATTATATTTTTCCTTTTTATTCATCGGAGCTTCAGTAACTAAGCTTTGAGGGTAAAACAGTGTAGTTTGGATTCACACTGAGTCACATGTCCTGTGGAATGTAACTGCTCAGCCTGCTGCTGATCCACAGGGTCTGGACAGAGATGCTTGAATGTCTGTGCTCTGGTTTTCAGGGCTAAATTCAACCTGTTGATTCAAGAAGAGATATTTATACAGGAGAAAACTTGCATTTATTGCAGGAAATCCTTAAGCAGAAGACCTCTTCATTGCTATGAAGCAGATGGACTGAGGCAGGCTCAGGCCCCGGCCCAAAATGACTTGATGTGTATAATAAGCTGAGAACTTTCCAAGAACAGCATGTTCTGTCATCTGCACAGTGATATGGTTGATTGAGCTGTTAAGTTTAAAGGAGATGTGCTTGAGACGAAGCACAGCTACAGCAATACTAATAATCTCCTCAACATTAAACATGTACTAATCTGTTTCACTGCATCAACAAGATGACACAGCATCCTGCAGCGTGTATACATGCATTTGTTCTGCAGGCTGCGCCCACTTCCCCCTCGCCAAAGTCAACTCCAAATCCTGCAGCTTTGGACGCCTTCCTTGGAAAACACTAGCAGTCTTTCATAAAACCACATTTTTGCTGAGTTTTCATTGTCCTTGCACTTTCCATTTTCAAACTTTTTTATATAATTATTCACAATTATTTTTCCCAATTTTTTGATGACAATTTTTTTTATAACTGTATTAAACATGTATAAACTTTAGGCTTCTTTAATCTGCCAAAGAAGAAGCGTACAGACTTTGTGTTCAGTTGCTGTGCTGTTGATGTGTTGCTACACCTCCAGAATCTGCCCAAGAATGTGCACGCCACCACAACAGGTAGCTGGAAGGACTTTTGTTTGTCTGTGAAGTCAAATGTGAAAGATCTCTGTCATTATAACACTGGCAAAATAAGTTTCTGTCCATCAATATAATTGCTATTCACCTTTTCATACTTTACCATATCAATGAAATGGTGTCAGCATATTATGGATGCTAAAGACGGCTGATGAGGCTTAGATGCATCTCAGCATGAAATTGTACAAACATGCAAATGTTGAAAAGTTCTCTCAGGGCATTTTCAAATCATCTATAATGAAACCGAATCAAACACTGTCCAGCTCAGACAGGCTTCAGCTCATGCACTGCTGACTAACAATAATCTAACTTGCTAGTTTATCTGGTGAACTGTGGGCTGTGAAACTTTTAATATCACACACAGTAGTGCTCTCATAATATGGGGAGCAGCATTTACATCTTGTTTCAAAGAGATTAATTGCAGCATTAGATATGGAGCCAATGCACGCCTCTGTGTGTTTCTTTTTATCTGCTTCACTTTCAATGTGATTGTGGTTACTGTTGACTCAAAGTAGTTACTGTTGCCATTTCTGACTCTAAACATGTAATTTACTGTGATAATGGCGGCATGTTTACCTTTCAAAGATGCCAGTAATTTCTAAAACAATGGGTTCTTGGTTTCAGCTGCAGACAGAAGGAGGCTTCTCATTTCTTGGCTGAAATGATGATTCTTGCTGGCAGAATTGATCATTGTTACCTCGCAACAAACATTATCAAAACATGAGTCAAAACCTAGCTCCAGCTGATATTTTGATGTCTCTGTCTGATATTCAAATTCACTAGATCTGGATTATTGTTTGTATCATTACCAAATCGTGCACACTGTCACTGCCCTAAACATGTCCGACTTTTCATCAAGATCCATGACTTGTTCCCTGAGAAATCAATGAAAATGTTGAAAAATGACCCAACTCCCCAAATTATCCCCTGATTTTAAATACAATTTTAATTTTGTTTCATGGATATGAGTTGACTAGTTTTGGCATTATCCTGCAAACTAACAACTGCTTGGTGGAGGTAACAAGACCCTTGTTAACATGGGTCTTACATACCTACAATATACAACACTGTGTAGGTAAAGAGCAAAAACAAAGTTCTTGGCTCACATTGAGTATCACTCTTGCCACAGATTCATGCACAACACCTCAACATGAACTCCAAAGCCAGACCTGCCACGTCTCGTTGCAGTTGTTAATATGTGGCGATTGGACAATGCCTGCTCAGGGGAGGGATTTATTAAACGCTCAATTGACTAGGTTTAAAAAGAATTCAGAAAAGCATGAGGTCCTTTACCACTCACATCATCCTTTTCAGGAGATGCATGGTAATACAGGTAATATGCTACATATTGTTTTACTGCATATGGTATTTTGGAGACTGTGAATGGATTCTCTCCCAACATGAGCCTGTATGTAGTATTGCTGGGGTACAGCAGTGTGTGTATGTTAGCTGCATGTGTTTCACATAAAGGCCTCTGCGCTGGTACTCAGTTAAATATGGAATGTGTGATATAGGCTCCATAAGCGGTCGAACTCTCCTCTCACACGCAACGCACATAGATCACAACATTCAGCCTGGACCCTATACTCCACATCTCCCGTCTGTAGCCACTCTCATGTTTTGTTAGCAAACTTATGCAAGTGTCACAGGGAAAAGAAAAACCACAGCTACTCACTGTGCTCGGAGCTGTGTTGCATTATCAACACGATGACGTGGACAGTGACGAGCCTCTGGGAAAATGTTAGGAAATGGTGTCATAATCAGACCGCTCCAATATTATGATAAAACTCAGGACGTTTACTAACAGACAAAATCCTCAGTATCTCTGTTATGTTAGTTATCACGCTTATTGAAAAAATATTGATGTGAGCACAAAGACTAGATTTGGCAATTTGAATGAAAAATGTGCTCAGAGTCTATAATCTTGGCCAAAGCTCCATTTTTCAACAATGGAAGATTTTGCAAAGATTATGTTCCCTGCCATATTTCTGAATTAAATTACTGCGAGTTTATGTTCATGACTATTTGTGAAATCATATTCAAAAATTAAATAATGCCATAAGTAAAAGTAAGAGACAAAAACAACTCTGGGTGATGTATTTAGTTTTAACCCCACTGCATATTGATGACTCCGTGGATCAGAAGTGACTCTTCAGACCGTATAGGAAATAGAAGCTAGCAGAATCAGCATCTGTGTTTCTGTGTGTTAGTGTGTGTGCATCTAATGAGAGGGTTTGAGGTCTGAGTCTTGCTTGTAAACAGGCCTGTAAATGCAACTAACGGCTTCCTCAGTCATGTAGCCAAAACCAGACTTACCATACCAGTCTGCGATGGATTCAAATTTGTCCTGCCAGCAACAGACTCTTCACACAGCTGGGAGGTCCAAACCTCTATGTGTATTATTTACCAGTTGGTTCGTCATCCTGTCCAGTGGTTTTGTTTTATGGCCTGCCAGTCAGATCTGAATCAATCATGATCTCAGCAAATAACAATGCTTCAGAGTCACTAACCTAAAACCTCATACTTTATACATAATCCTAATACTCTTAATTTCACTTTTACTGAGTACAACTGGTTATTGGTTCAGTGTGTAAGATTTAGGTGAAAGGGATCTATATACAGAAATCAAACATAGGATGATCCTAGTGACTTCTTCACCCTAGAATGGGCCTTTTATATTTAAATACTTTATATTTATAAAACTATAAAACTATATTTATCTACTATCTCAGACGACACTATTCAAATCAAGAAAACAAACCTCAATGGGGACGACTCACAAGTTTGTTTGCCATCATCTCTATAGACTTGTGTATAAAGATGGATGACACGACATGGATCAAACTAAAAAGTCAAAGTACACGTCTGTCAAGCCCTAGGTAGTTTTGTCACGCTGATGTAAGTTCAAGTGTTTATTTTCCAGGTAAGTTTAGTTTTAATTAGATATTTGATATTACTAAAACAGGGTGAAACATCACGATTGACAATAGTGACTGACTGATAATTGGACGAGCCCATGTTTTGACGTGAATTCATTATCGCAAAAGCACACACTCTGACTCCAAATGTTACAAAATGGTGGTGTTCATTTCTGGGGTATTTTATATTCAATTTTGAACAGTGTGATGCATCATCACTATTTGATGATACTTCACTGTGTTCATCTCCAAAAATAACCTTTCATATTATATTTAATTGTTAATATGAAGAATATTGATGGTGCAGCTTTAAAAAAACTTACAAAATAAGTCTCTGGTAGCACAGGTCCCAGACTATTGAATTTCTACCCTCATAGCTAATTTTATATGGAGCTCAAATTTACAAACTGCTTTTATACAAAGAAATGAAAATAAAGACGCAACCGAGAACCATCTGAAAAAATATATGGAGAGATTTCAAAGAACCAACCAAGCTTCCAAACTACCAAACCTGAGTAGATGGTGTTTTCGTGATGCATCGTGTGTTTCTGTGGGTAGAGAGATGTGATATGTGAGCAGATCTCTGCAAGTCTCTGTGTTGCTGCTGTGACACTGCAGGGAGCCTCATACCAAACTGTTTTCACTGGTGGTTTCCTAGGCAGGGTTTTGTTCAGAGGATAGGAATGACCTGAGGTTTAATGATTCCACCAGTCATAGATTTATCCTGTTTTTTAATGGCTGCAAATATAAAACCCTTTAATGGTGAATAACTTTTAAACTAATCGGAATGAGTATCTTTCTTTCAACCAGATTTTATGGAAATTGAACTCTACACCACTACTGTCATCTGAAATCTAAGACCAGAACAGTAGCAATCATCTATAATAAACAATTATCAATTGGAGCTGTTTAGCAAATCAGTGAGTCTGGAGTGGAGGAATGAATAAGATAATCGATTCCATGATTAAGGACCATTTCTGTCTCTTGTGGTTGACGCAACAAAAGCACATGTTCAGACAGAGGCTCATTCCACTGTGAACTGCCGTCCAGCCTCTCAGGTGTTCACACGTGCCATCTGGCTCTACAGTGTCAACACCAGCCAGCTGGCAATTCCTGAAAACCTACGTCTTCACAACAGTTTAAGAGACACTGGTGAGCGTTCACTAATACAAACTGTGTAACTTATTACGAATGTGTTTTCTTTTATAATACTGGTACTGTTTCCAAAGTGGTGAAAAGAAGAGCTAATGCCACATTCATATAGGAAGACATGACATTGTAAACTAACACATCAACATATTATATCTGTAGCACTCAATGAAAATGTCAATATGATGAAGAGAATAATAATAATTTATCATAATGAACGAAAACAACAAATGGTAGCATTGTTGCTGGTCACATTTTAGAGTGCGGGTCTCGCACAATGAGTGCACTGACCATAGAATGTATACAAAGATGGAAGACTCCACTCCCTTCCACTATCCAGAAATGAAGCTGGAATATGAACACTTCTTGTGCATTTGGAGTCAAGGCAGCAATCAAGGGATTTAGCAGCAGTTGCAAGGTTCTGCAAACACAGCTTTTCATTTATTCATTGTCATTGGGACATAAGAGGATTTCAACAAACAAAAAATGAAGTCTGAAGACGATCATCTAACCCAGCCTTTAAAAAAGATGGATGCAGCAGCTGCACGGCTTCTCTTGTGTTTATAGACTCTCAGCAGCAACATGGAAACAGGAAACTGTTTTCTTTCTGCTTCCATCCATCATGACTTCATACATACCCAGTGCACCGCGGCTGGTCATCACTGGGAACAAGCTTACACAGACTTCTATGTTTAATAGTTGTCCCTCAAAGGAACTCTGTGTGAGTGAATCCTGCTTCTGGTAAATGTTGTTCCAGACAGAGTCTGATCGTACCGTCAAACACACAGCATTAGACATGGTGTCACCTGGAAAGTATGGCGGTGGCTTTAGTAAATGCACACACACACACACACACACACACACACACACAAACACACACAACCACACACACAATTAAATCATTAAATTAAAGTCATGTTTTTATGCAAATATACATTTTATGTGTTATCAGACAGTCTGACTTTTATAAATTATTTGTAGTAAACAAGCTCAGTGCAGAAAATCAGTAATTTGTTAGTAAATTAAATTTGAAATACTGATGATATAAAAATATATAATATAAATGTTAAAACTGTAGTCGGTTACAAAAATATATAAAAATGTGGGTTTGTGTTAATGGTAGACAACCCACAAATGTTGGGAAGCCTAAAAAGAAATGGCTGCATTAAATCACCTACAAAGTGAAAGCAAACATCTAAAAACCAATTAAAATGAATATTCGATTCGACTCAATTTAAAGTGACTCCATATTTTGTTCATACTTTGTACGCACAACGAAACAAATGCTTTGCATTTACTGGAAAACTGTACAGTCAGTCCTCGTTTGTCTGTTATTACATATGTGACCACAGTGACTTGACATTTATGTTGCGATGACAAGATCTTTAACTCTTTATTGTCAGGAGGTGTTGTGATTATGAGAAAAGCAACACAATATGCCTTCACCATTTGGGGAAACGGCACCTATGACACAAATTTACTAGCTCGTCTTTTCTGGTTTGTGGCCCTGAGAGGAAATTCAGACAGTGTTACGATCAGTGAGTCAGCACATGGTGAAAGTTCTCATTAAGCTGAGTCAGTTGTAATAAGAAGCTGAGTAAGTTGTGAAATATGGAATTCATAATTATGAGATTACAGGAATCATAATGACATTCATTCAGTGGCTTTCTTGCTCTGTTTGCCATTTGATTATCTTTTAAAGTTTGAAATCAAACTCCCACTGGGGTCTGCCCCTCTCTGCAAGTCTGCAATTCTGTTGGCAACAGAATTACATAAAAAAGAGAGTGGGGTTCTGTTTGCAAAATGAAAAATAACTTATGCATTTTTCAATCTATGTATTTTGGATGTCATTGCTCCAACCTGTTCTCCTCAGTCTGCATGTAAAAGGCATCCTCTAAATATAAACTGAGATGAAATGAGTGCAGACATGTAAGTCAACCACAATTCAATTCTTTAACATGTCATTAAAACCCAAATGTGCGGGTATTAAAAACCGAACAGTCTCCAAAAATACTTCTGCTGCTACTTAGATCTCTCTATATTTGCCTAAAATGTATGTATTGTTCATTTTACTTGTACACATACTGTACTTATAATTGCATTTGCATGTATTATTAGTACTCTTCACAGCTGAACTCTAGATTGAATAACAATGTTCATTTTTCATTTTGAGGTATTGTATACAGATGCATCCATAAAAAGTCACTTACATATATTTCTTTGTTCGATTTGTTTTTATTTAAACATTTTTAATCTTCCATAGTTACCATCATAATGAAATCACTGATACATTGTTGCTGCTGTTACTATGCACATTTTGCTTACTGATTTATTGATTTTTTTAATACAAGGTCACCTCTCTTTATTATAAAATAGAAAAAGTTTGACAAATCAATGTTGAAGTTTACTTTCTTACATTTATATTATATTTTCAATGGCTGAATCAAAAAAGTTTCATCTTGCACCCTGCTCCTGTGGTGGATGGTGAGGCAATTCAACACTGCAGCTGACTGAGTCAGAGGCTCTGAAGAGAAAGCTCCTGCATGTTGCCATTAATACATATTTCCCTTTTCTCTCAGACAGCTCACTTTAACCAGAGCACTTTTCTCTGTACAGTCAGAAATGAGAGGGGTTTGTCACAGTTCCTACACGCTAATAACACACAGATGTACAACAATGCTGAGGCTGGACGGGATGAGAGACAGAAACCAATGGGAATGCGTTGGTGGTATGAGAAATGTTTTGATCAGAACTTTTGGCATTACAGTAAAATAACACTGGTTAAGTGAATGAGTTCAAGCTTTGGCATATTTTGAAGGTCAGTTTTCTCTTCAGCGTCTGACTGTGGAGTGAAGACAAATCAAATTCTTTCTTGCTATGAGGTTGGGTTATTTGAGTTTATAAACGATGAGTTGGACATAAACGATGAGTCATGACACATTCTTGTTCACTTACATGCAGGAAATCCTAATTTCAGGTGGGGTCAGATGTAAATACTTTCAAGCTCTCGCAGGCAGTTGATCCAGTCAGAGGGCATCTGATGGTAGGACATTTTGTTTCCGTCCAATCGCAGGATCTTCATCCTGGAGTAGGACACAGGTCCCACCTCTCTGCAGAAACTGGTTATGTTGAACTCTGTGATGAACAGATGGGAAACAGACCACATTTTATCAGAAGAGACCCATAATTTAACCAAATAACAGCCATCTGCTTATCACTGTCTTTTCAAATCATTGTTGATACTAATCCAGTATTGAGAGCTTTTATTAACATCATATAATATGTGCTCAACACATCTATATGCTTAAGGTGAATCCCTTCAATTACATTTCTTACATGTGCAGTCTGTGAATGACCCTTTTCCTCTCAGAGAGTCTGCATTTACCATAAGATCTCTCGCAGGTGGAAGCAGAGGCAGATTGAAACCACAAGACCCTCCTCTGCTCTCTTACTTTGTTTCAGTTGTGAGTGTTTCTCGGCTCAGACTGAAGGCCTTGGAACAGGAACGGGTCTAGAGCTGTGAGACTGCTAGATAGACGATGAGGTGTGTGTTTTTGTGGTACACTGCGGTATAAAAAACCCTTTGCAACTTTGCCAGAGTGCGTGAGCCAAAACTGTGCAGAAGGTCATCACCGCTGAATGGTTGTGTGTGAGTCAAGATCAATATGTGGCTCCTGGCTATAAGGCTGCTGCAATGTGAAACGATTCCTACCTGTCAAAATTGGGACAGAATGGCGGGGAGCAGATAGAGACGGAGCAGAAGGGAGACTGAAGAGGGGAACAGCATGTGCTTCTGGCTCATCTGGCACGCTCCCCTCTGAATCCTTTACAGATGTTTTCATACCACTCTCCTCGCTACTTTCCCCCAATCCAAACACCCAATATTCCCTCCCCTCTTATCTCCTCCACCCTCTTTTCACTTTCTTTCCAGTCTATGTCTCCCTCCCAACTTGAGTCCCTCCCTCCCCTCATTCACGCCCTTCATCTGTCTCTTTCCCGCCTTGCCTGCCAGCTGCCCAGCCAATCCTGAGTCCACATTGAGTGAAGAGCTGTGGTGGAGGAGGCTGAAGCTATTCTGGTTTCTTCACAGTTTCAGTCACATTTTCCATATTTCTCCTTCCCCCTTGCTGCAGTGTTTAGGTGTCTGACCTTCAGAGGTGGTCACACACATACCTCAATAATACTGCAATTGAAAAATGCATGAAAGTGCACAAGTGTGGGACATTTGAAGTCAGTCTCTATAAAGTGTGAAAGGAGAATGTGTTTGCATGCATATTTCCTTTATGTATGTGTGCACCTCACCTTGTATTTCATTGGCCTCCAGGTAGAGGTACTGTAGGCTGGAGGGAACTGTAGGAATGGTTGTTAGTTTGTTGTAAGAAAGGTCCAATTCCACCAAGCTGGAGAGCTTGAAGACCCACGGGTGGACACCACTACTCTGCAAACCACAGTGACTTAAACGCAGGTACTTAAGCTTTAGGAGCCCGGTGAAACTTCCCTTATCCAGCCCAGATAAAGAGTTATTGGACAGATAGAGCTGCTGGATGGACGAAGGAATATGTCTTGGGATGGTTGAGAACAAATTTTCACTGAGGTGTAACAGATTCAGACTGATCAGACCTGCAACAAAGCAGAAGATAAAAACAATTAAACATGCACAAATATATACTGGTAAATATATGTGACAGACAGAATTAGGGTTAACAATCTGTTCAGAGCGGTAACAAGGCCTAAAAATCTGGGATGTGTAAAAAATCCATACACTGCAGTCCTATTAAATGTAAGAAGTTTAATTGAAATATAGTCTTGACCTGTGTCCAAGCAGCAAACTGCAGCTGTAGCTTAGCCTGGAAGAAATTAGTTTTTTACAGGCCTTAAATGGTATTTTTATTGTCTTAATGTTCATTTATAGATCAGTTTTACACTTTGGAAGATTAAAATGAAATTGAGGACAGAATGTAAGACTTTATGATGCTGACTGACATAACTCACTGTTGAATTACACAACCCCTTTACTCCTGTCACCCCAAAGGCTATAAAACCTATGTAAAATGTAAAACAACAAATTGTCAGAGCTGGTTACTATGAAGGGGATTAAAGTCAATTTTAAAAGATCAAGAAAATAGCTCTTTTGGTCTCTGTGGATGCTGTTAAAATCTTTCATTGAATTCCACTTGGAAGATTGTACGTGTGTTGTGTATGACAGTTGTTTGTACTTTGTTTATTGTAGTAATATTCCTTTGACGCCCTCTTGGCCGGGCTCTTGAGTAAGAGATTTTAATCCCAACTAGACTTTGGCCTAGATAAGAATAACATAAATATGCCACTGGTCCAAGTCATTGAAATAGTTTATATTAAAATCATATCTGACTGCTGCATTTTTTGGAGGTAAAAGACAGCAGCACAAAGCTGTGTCATACCTGCTTACTTTTATCAAGTGTACAGGGGTATATGTGATGCATGTTTAGAGAGGAAATGACACATTCCACTACCTCTAAGGTCTCCCTCTGTGATGGTTTGCAGTCTGTTTCCCTGCAGCAGCAGCAACGTCAGGTTCTGCAGTTTCTGGAAAGCTCCGGGGCTGATACTGCTGATTTGGTTGTGAGCCAGGCGCAGCTGCCTGAGTCCTGCTGGTAGAACGTCGGGCACTGAAGTCAGGTGGTTGTGGTTGGCAAAAAAGTAGCACAGCTGGGTCTGGTTCTGCAGGGCGTCCAGCGTGTCACTCGTCAGCAAGTTGTGGTCCAAGATGAGCCAGCGGAGCTCGGTAATGTTGACCAGTACAGAGGAGGAAAGGGACAAGATGTTGTTGTGCTGCCAAAAGAAAAAACATTACATGATGGATTTCCTCACTTCCACATGAACTAGGACATAGAGGAGATTGTTCACTGTGAAGTCTCTACAGTATGAACAGGAAATTGAAAACTACTTTGGGTTAGTGGCAGACCATTGTAAAGATAAAACATGCTTGGTGGCTCATTCAGTCTTTTTCTTACCTGTAGAAAAAGGTACTGAGTTGTGTCCGGCAGGCCGTCAGGGATGTCTGCCTGGCCTCTGTGGTCACAGTAGATCGCTGTGGGCCACTGGATGGGGCAGTCACACTGTTGAGGGCAGGTCTGCGGGTTGTTAGCTCGGAACCAGGCTGGGTCCATCCTCCCCTGCAGGCTCAGCACACTGGGCTCACCCAGCAGGCGGTCAATCCACAGAGGAACACCTCCGTAGTCCGTGTCGGCGACAACAGTGGCCGAGGCAGAGTGAGAAACACACAGTAGCACCAACACAGCACAAAAGAAGAGAGCCATGGAGACAGCTGGGTAGAAATCCTACAAATTAAACAGGAAAATAAAAGTGTTAAACAGGCAGATTTTATGTATAAATATCAGATCATGACTATAACCCTGGGAATGTTTTAAAATGTCTTCTGTGGTTATTCTGAGACAATTACTTCAATGATATCACATGGAAGTCTCAACTTGGGCGTGGGTTCAGACTGTGATGTGGTATTCACCTGCCAGAGAGAGTTGACTGCAACAAGTTATGGAAAGTTCAGAAAAGAGAACTTTTGGAGCTTGACCCAACTGCATAATTGTTGGCCATTAACTTTTAACTATGCTTGTACCATGGTCCCAGAAATAGCAACACTGGTCTGCCTGATGGTTTAGTCAATCTATCACTTTGCTCAGGACTAAAATATCTGGGTTTCAGTCTGAGGTCAAGCAATGTTACCTTTTTATTGCAGCCCCTTTTGTTATGTCAATAATTCGTAATTAAATTGAAATTGTGCATCACTGTCTGAAATGCAGCAAAAGTTGATAAAGGTTTGCATACATTTGTTTCAGCGATGACGCCTCTGTGTTTGAGTTTGAGAAGGGAGACTGTCTTCCCTGCATGCACAGCTGTCGGTGGTTACTGTGATACCCTCAGAGCAGGTATGCACAAAAGCAAACACACAAAAACACACACCAAGACTCTCATTTAGAAAGAGTTGCATCATTAGGATGTTTGATGAGCAAGTCTGTACAGTCTTACAGTACAGCACATGCTCCCAAGGCTTCCAAGACATTAGCTGAGTTATGCAATAACATCTCGTCAGAGCAGCTGTAATCAAACGGACACGTTAGAGCTCTCAGCATTTCCAGTTGTGCCAGTTTTCCAGTTTTTGCAGACAAGAAACAAACAGACACGTACCTGTAATCAGCAGTTGCAGAGCAGAGACAGGTTGCCTTGAATTTCCAATGAAATTATGATATAGTTTGTTAATGTGGCTGCAAGTTTGTGTGTGTGTGTGTCTGTGTGTTTGTGTGTGCACTAACGTGTCTGTGTGTTTTCAAGCGAGGATATGTGTTTTTGCCTTTCTTTAAACGCTGCCCACATCCCAGACCTCCTCCATAATCTTCGCTCACTTGCTTCTTCCTTTTCCCTTCTCTCATCCCTTGGTAACAGTTGAACCCTCGTGTTGGTGAAACATGTTTGCTTTTGTAATGGAGATGGAAAAAGAAAATACACAGAAAGACGGATGAGGGGCGAAGAAGAAGGAAGAGAAGAGGACAGAAATGAAATGAGGGCAACAGATCAGTTTGGATTCTGATGCTGCAGAGCTAAGATGACAACATTTGATCAGCATTCAAGTATCAGTGTGTGTGTGTGTGTGTGTGTGTGTGTGTCTGTCTGTGTCTGTGTGTGTGTGTGTGAGACTGGTTCTAGATGTGGAGACATTCAAGCCACAAAGTACCTGGGGAGCCAAAGAGACCATTCTGTGCATGTGTGTGTGTCTACGTAACTCTGTGGCCATCTGTGTGTGTTTGCTTGTGTGCGTGCATGCATGTGTATGTACGTGTGTATCTCTGAAATAAAATGTGTCTGTGTCTGCATGCATGCGTGTGTGTGTGTGTGTGTGCATGAGCGTGTATGCATTAGTGTCTGTATGTGTGTGTGTGTGTGTGTGTGAAGGAACTTCTTGCAAGCATCTGAGCACAGCAGAGGAAAGCGATTCCAGATTCCGCTCCCCTCAAATAGGACAAGTTGCTGTGAGAAGCAAGATATAGTAAAATAGTAACAAAGAGGCAGAGAAGTCCTGATCTGTAAATGAAATGAGCGCCCTCTAGGGAAAACAAACAGAACAACACCATCTACAGACCTCAGCTAAACTTAAAATAAGTGCCTGTCTATGATTTATTTGGGGTAAAAAAAGGTGATGAAGCATTTTTTGGAACCACAAACCTTGAAAAGAACGTGTTTTACTGTAAATACTACAGTGCTCTTTCAGTGTGTGTGTGGCAGAGGCTTCTGTGGTAGTTTAGTGTTAATTAAACGTACAGTTAATGAATGGGCCGGCAATCAACAGGGCAATAAAAACAATGTGTGTGTGCAGTTCAGCTTCATGTGTCAGATACATCAACGACTAATTTTTCCAGGCTCATTGCTCATTTGTAATGAAAGAAAGAATTTCTACAAATGACCAACATATTATAACATTGCACCTATAAAAACACATAGGTGGCATGGTGGTAAAGTGGTCAGCACTGCCACTTCACAGCGAGAAGGTTATGGTTAGAATCCTGGTTCTGCCGGGCCTAAATTGTGTGGACACCTGCAGGTTTTTCCCCTCTACCACAGTCCAAAGTCTTGTAATGGTAAGGTGAACTGGACACTCTAAATTGACCATAAGTGTGAATGAGAGTGTTGGTATTCTGTATGTTGGCCCTGTGACTCTCTGACCAGTGTAGTATCAGCTGGGATTGGCTAAATCCCCCCCCCCCCCCCTACCTCTATGCAACCTCTAGTGTTGAAGTTGCATGTTGCAGCTGAACACCCCTCACCTCACCCTCTCCTTCCAAACATGAAAAAGAAGGTGTGGTAGCTTCAGTTGTCATAAAAACTCAAAAGGTGTTTAGTTTGTCCAGTCTGGACTAATGTAAAAACACATGTCTTCCTCCATAGAGAGGGTCCCCTCGATGTAAATATAAAGTATATTATTGTAGTCATACAATTTAGATGAAACAAACTAAACATCATAAGGATCATTCTACATTCAATTTCTGCCAATAGATCCCTTTGATCTAAATCTTACACACTGGACCCTTAAAGGATAAGTCGTTCAGATAATGGATAATCTTGCTCTGGTTTCTCCTCTGAGACTAATCATGGAACCGATAATGATGTATGATTTCTTGTATTACGTGCTTGTTAATGATTCATCATCTATTCGCAGAAATTAAATTTTCCGACACAGTAGCTGCCCTGAGGTGGTTTCCTGTTCCTGGGAGCTGGGAACTCTTCAAATACTCTTGTGTCACCACAATGTTTCACTTGTTTCCACCTGCTCCAATGCTCTGAGTCACATGCACACCCTAAAAAATAAGTTTGGAGTCTTGCCACTGTCTTGAAGTGTAACATACTGGCAATGTGTTTTTAAAACCAGGTAACGTCTGTCTGAGAAAATTTGTTGCCTGAAGTTCAGTCTTCAGTTGATAAAACTGTGTCACCTTAACGTTCATTTAGTGGCTGTTCTAACGCTTTCAGTCATAATACATGATCTTCATGAGGAAATTGCCTTTACTGAGTTGTTGTAATGTTTATTCATTTTTTCTTCTTATCTGATATTTGTCCTCCAATATTACAAAAATACAGACGATGATGACGTCTTTTCCATTGTTTATAATTTTAATGATTTAAACAAATGAACTAAGCCAGTTTCTTCTTCTGCCTCTTGTTCTTCTTGGTATATTTTTCCATTCACCATCTGCTCCCTGTATTTCTTATGATTAACACTAGAGGGCTCTACTTCATCAATGATCAGCTGAAGATACAGGTTTAGCTAAACTAAGGTAAAGGTCTGCTTTTCTAAAGTTTACACAGCAATTAGATAAATATATCCATCTGTGAAATGGATTATTGTAAAGAAAAATTTAAATTCCACAGATAGGATGAAAATACATAAGTCTTAGGTGAGATATTTGTCTTTTCTAACCATATTCATTGTTACAGTATTACTGTTTTTTACTATTTCTATGGCACCAAAGTCCTGACTCTGACAGAGAGTTTTGACTGTTACTATAGTTACCAGCATATCCCAGCATGGTGTTGAACTGGAGGTCTTCCAGTTGCTAGCATCTAGGTCACCAGCTTCAATGTATTATTACGATCTCCTTTTTTAAGTGTAGCTAAAGAGATGTAACATCAGCAACATCATAAATGTTGCCATGATGACACCCTTTATTAAATCCATAATTAACACTGTGGCCAATACCGATGCATACAAAGCAGCTGTTTTTGTCTGGCTGTGAAAAAGATGGGCAGCTTGATTTGGTGTAATCTTGAACATCTGTGAGAAATTGTATGTGTGTGTCTCTGTGTGTGTGCACGGACATCTGCTTTCTATCGCCTGGTTCATGCTGCCCCTCTGCCCTGAGGTACCATGGTTCAAATTACCTTAGGAAGCCAGATTGTTCAGGGAATACTAAGATCAGATCTGTGTGGATCCTCTTCTACATATCAATGTAATGTCAGGTAATCAAACAATCTCTGTATAAAATATAGTTGAGTGTATTTTCTCAACAAGACTATTTGTTGTCATGGATATGTGACAAACATTCAACATATTGGTTATTGCATCACCTTGTGGGGACCCAATCCTGCTTCCCACAAGGTTAACCCTGACATTGTCAGGTCAAGACTTGTTTTATGGGTGATCATAGGGTAAAGATGGTGTTAGGCATGCAATGACTACATTGAAGTTCACAGTTATTGTTTGAGAAACTGATGTAAGTCAGAAAAGTAATGTCCTAAGTGAAAAAGCAATTTCCTGAATGAAAAAACCCTCGGACATTCCTGTGAATAGTTTATGGCTGGAGTGAAAAGGGCTTCCTGCTCTGATCTTCTGATCCCTGCTCAGCGCTGCTCATGACCCAGACAGGAGACCGTGGGTCTGGAAGGGGATGGGGGATGGTCTTTTTTTTTGGCTACCCAGAGTCCACCTGGGCCTCTCACTTTGAAGTCCTAGTCAGCAGAAAATCAGCTTCCCATTTGTTCATGTTGTTTTATGTAGATATGTATCTTTACAGCAGAGTTAATCTACTTGCCTAACAGGTCTTTCATGTTGTGTTGCAAGACGTAGTAACCTCATCAGGCTCATAAGGTTGCTGTTAGCCAGGAGTCAAAGGTCAGAGCTCATCCTGGTTCAGTTCATACATCAACAGCTTTTATGGAGAAATGAAGCCATGTTTAGAAATAAGTCCAATACTCATAAAAGAACATATAAAATAATGAACGTGGCTGGTGTGGTGTTTCACAGAGCTGGGCAGAGCAATGTCAGGTCTCCTCTGCTGCATCTGGTGTCCACAGATGCCTGCGGCTACATGAAAAATATAACACAGTTTCCTCATGATGCAGCTGCAGAAACCTGCAAAAGCCAAGAAATAGTCAAAGATATAAAACCACAATGTGCCGTTCATCATTTTCAATTTTTTGTGGATGTTAATAAAGACATAGCATGTATGGACATATTTAAAGGCCCTAGTATAGTTATAGTCGCTATGATTCTAGTATTAGCAGTAGAGAGGAGGGACACAAAGGGAGGAGTGTGGTGACTCAAAGTCACACCGTGATTGTAAGATTGTGTAAAATAGTTTGACAAACCAAGGGCGAAGCCTGCATGTCTACATGTGTCATAACAATTTTCCCAGTCTTACAATTACGGTCATCTCACCACATTGAAGTCATTTGTGGTAAGGTGTATGCTCATCCTTGTGTGCTGTAATATGTATATAAATACATTTCCTGGAACCATACATCACCCACCACTTGAGGGTATTTGTTCATCCTGAGGACCCTCTCCCAAACCCTTTGGCAAAAACATAAATAACTCTTACATAAATATTTACATCACAAACAGTTTAGTCTAGTCCAGTGTTGAAAAGGTGTCATTTGTCTTTGTTTTGTGAGGGTTTAGTCTCATACATTAGTGTTTCCAATTAAGGTTGAATCTGTTGCAGAACCAGTTGTGCCCATTTACTCCTTTTAATTCCAACCTAAGTGTGTTGCATTTTTTTAAGTGAATAAGAGGATTTGAAGAAAACAAGAACAATTTTTGAAAGGAACTTTCTCTTGTTTTAGATTAAAAAGAAAGACACAAAGCTTGTAGCTCCTTTAACTTTTTTTCCTTTTAATCTTATCTACACTCTCTTACTGTGTCCTGACTTTTACTTCATATTAAGTGGAGAGATACAAGAGTGATAATGATCTTTTCATCTGACTCTTGGTAAGAACAAGCCATGTTAACCAAAGGAAGCAACCAGTATAATGCTACCTTTCACACACAGAGGGAATATTTCATGTGTTGGATATTTGAATGCAAACTAACATCTTTGCTGTCACATCGTACACCTCGTCACATGATGAGAAGAAAAACAGAATTTGGTTTTGAAAGAGAAGAAGGGGAACAATAGTTTGAGGAGTCCATATCTAAAAGTGAGAGAAAACCCATGATTCAGTTGGAGCTGGTGTAGGAGAGAAGATGCGGGGGCAGGAAGAGGCCCACATTAAGCACACACACACACACAACATGAGAGTTTCACACATGTTTTCATTTAACCCTTTACAACATGGAAGGCTGATGGAGAGGAATGAGGAAAGTTGGATCCGCCCCCTTGGACAAATCCTTGTCAGGAAGTTTAAAAAAACAAATACTATAATAGGTTTGGTTATCATCTTTGGCAGCTTTATTATTGATAGGACAAAATGTTCTAAACCCATTTAATAACCATATGGTTAAAAAAAAGTTCCACTAAACCCACTTATGACCAGGTTTTGTACAAAATCTTGCACATGCACTTTTGGCAGTATAGATCCAGTTGTCTGACTTCATTAAGGAGGGTATGTTTTCATCCTGATGGCTTCCTCCCGAACCCTCATAGCAATAATATGATCATTCTTACATAAATACTTACTCACAAATAGTTTAACCTATTCCAGGATTGAAATGTTGTATAATTTGTTGTCTTAAAAATCATGTCTGTCTCTAGATCTGTGTTTTATTTAAGTTAACATTGATGTCATACATTAGAGCTTCCATTAAGTTATTAAGTACACAGTAAAACACCTCTGAGGATTTTGTGCAATGGTCAGCATGTGGCATTGTTCACTTTATGGCCAGAAAGGATAACTAACATTTTAAAATAATTTTGTATTTTTTATCCAGTGAGCTTTGGCACCAAAATCAAAGGTGCAAATAATGAGGAAAAGTATGCTTCAACTCAGAGGGGGTGAATATAATGCATGCAGATGGGAAAACCTCCCCTCACAGCCTCTGCATCGCACATCCCTGGTATTGGTGGAGAAGTAGGTTCCAGACTGGGGGTGAGGGGTGTGGGGTGTGCTGGGCCGTGCCTGAATGAACAAAACGGGGTGCAGGAGGACGGATTATCGGGTGGAAGCAACCAACAGAAAAAGAATGGAGAGGGGTGGAGAGGGGGATGGCAGAAGGGGATAGAGAGCAGGGAGGGGATGAGAGGTATTTTTTGTTGAGTGATTGTCAGAGTCCCCTCCACTCCTGAGCTCACTTTGAGAGAGAGGGGGGACAAAGAGGGCCAGTCTACCCCTGATCAGGTAGGTGTGTGTGTGTGTGTGTGTGTGTGTGTGTGTGTGTGTGTGTGTGTGTGTGTGTGTGTGTGTGTGTTTGTATGTGTGTGACATGTGTCTGTCTGTCACTGCAATGTCTTTTCTGTGAAAACTCATAGGGGAAATATTAACACATGATGATAGAGATACATTTTGAGAGGCGCTTTTTCGTCTTCTGCAAAATCAGACGGTCATTTTCCCACAATTCTGGGGCTACAGAGAGAAACTTTTATAAAGGTGGTATTCATGGTCTTTTCCTTTTTTTAACGTTTTCTCTCTGGATTAAGACCCTTAAGAATGTGCCTCTCTGCAGGCTGTTTCCAAAACAAGGCCAGTGCCTGCATTGCCCTGCTCGGATCCAAAGGTGTGAGACTGTGTGCTTTTACAGTTTAATTCTTTGACTTTGTTGCTGAATGAACATTTTATTAATTCATTTTCCATGTACCTCTACATTATATAAGAGAATAACTTTGAAACAGAAACAACTTTTTTCCATCTCTTTATTCTAAACTGTTACAAAATAATTATGATTTGTGACTGTGACACTCTAAATGTTCTTGCCATTTCTGTCTTTATAGATTACATAAAGGTTCTGTGTGACTGCGACAATGTTCCTGGCGACCATCTTCTTCTTCTCTGCCCTGCTCCCATTCTCTCTTTCCCAACAACGGGACCCCTTCGCTTGGCTGTATGGCCGCCAAGGAAACGCTTTCGCCTCCCTGCAGGCGGGCACCTCAGGAGACCAGTGTCCGGAAGAGTGTGACTGCCCCCCCACATTCCCCATTGCCATGTACTGTGACGGGAGGGGCCTGACAGCCATGCCAAATGTTTCTGCCCATATCAAGTACTTGTACCTCCAGAACAATGCCATCACTGCTGTGCCCGAGTCAGCTCTGGCCAATGCAACCAGTCTGGTGTGGTTAATGATGCACCACAACCAGCTGACATCTGAAGCCATTGACAAGAAGGTAAATTCGGCATCTGGTCTTAGTCAGATCCAGACACACATGAGCTCAGAGCTGCAGCTCTGAATGGATGTCAGATGGCTGGCAGCTGGTCAACAGGTTGAGTAATTACAGAGAAAACGGGACAGCTTTATGTTTGCATGTGTGAGGAGGAAACATTTTTATGTGTTGTTCTTTCATGTCTGTTTCCCTCTTCGCTACAGTAGACATACTGGGTCATACAGATATTCATGATGATGAATATCTGCTTCAGATTTTCATCTGATGGAAATTCAGAAAATTGACTGACTGACTGATTGATGGACAGAAAAGATCTTCTCTCTTTAAATGTCTATCATAATGGCATATATTTAAATGACTAAATGTGATGTTCGACTTTTTCAAACCTTTTGATGGTGAGTTTGGTGGAATTCACTGTTATGTCACTCACCCTCTACATCACATTCAGGTGTTTTTGAAGTTGAAGGGACTGGAGCGTTTATATCTACAGCACAACAATCTGACCAGCATTCCTCCCAACCTCCCTCGCTCCCTGCGAGATCTGAGAATCAGTCATAACAACATTGAAAAGGTAATAGTTTGCATGGATTGATATTCATGCAGAGCTCCTCCCCACCCTTTTAGATTTTAAAGCTATCACACTGTTGCCTAGGTATCACCTGCAGACCTAGAGGGAATGGATAACCTCACTATCCTGTATCTCCATGATAATGCGCTCACAGACATGAGCACATCACTGAAGGCACTGACATCTCTCACACTGCTGGACATCAGTGGCAACAAGCTGACAAAGGTAAACAAATGTTTTAATATATGTCCCATTGAATGTACAGACAAGATACGGACCTCCTAGAGAATTTTCAAAAAAATGATCCCAGGTCCCAGAGGCCCTCCCTGACCATCTGCACCAACTCTATCTGGAGTCCAACTCCATCGACTCAGTGCCAGAGGACTTCCTGGGCAGTCTCACACAGCTGCAGTATATCAGGATGGCCAACAACCAGCTGACAGACAAGGGCATCCCTCCCAACACCTTTAACGTGACGGGGCTGGTGGAGCTGGACCTGAGCTTCAACAAGCTGGAGAGGATCCCCATAGTCAGCACCACACTGCAACACCTCTACCTGCAGGCAAACCAAATCAAAGGTAACATACATACGAATCTAAATGTCAATATCCCTCAAGACCATTCTGTTCTATTTCTTTTTATTTTGTTATGTTTTTTTATTTTCTTAGATTCTTTTTGGAATTCTACATAAAATAATTAGACTCAGGACCTTAGGGTCAGAAATGTCCAAATCAAAACCCATTAAATGTGTTCTGAAAGTCCTGGCTGCGGAATTGTAGTTCCACTATCATTCGCAAAATGCTAATTTGGAAAGCCCCGAACAAAGCAAGGTAAAACAACAGTGGAGGCCGACATTTCCTGCATGCACTTGAAGCTTTTGACCAATCACAACAACATGGGCCAGCTGGCCAATCAGAGCAGACTGGGCTTTGTTGGGAAGGGGGGCCTTAAAGAGACAGGATATTTCAGACGGAGGCTGAAAAGAGGAGCTGCAGCAATGGGCAGCATGAAGAAGGTGATGTTAAAGTTTAGATGTTAATATTTTGTTAGCGTTAAAATTAAGCTGGATATGAAAATATTCTGTCCCATTTAAAGGTTACAATCCTGAAAATGATGTAATATTTAATGGTGGTTTAAATAATAAACTATATTAAAGCAGAATAATGCCACTACATATTACTTTCATGCTATCATTTGAGTCAGACATTTTTGTCCTTAAACAACCTGAGTGTTATGTTAAGGGTTTTTACATCTGCCTTATGGAAGCATCTCTTACTCTGTCCTGTTTCTGTAGAGTTCACTCTGGGGAGTTTCTGCAATATTGTGGATGTGACCAATTTCTCCAAACTCCAGACACTGAGACTGGATGGAAATGAGATCAGTCGCCAGGACGTCCCCTCAGAGTCATCCATGTGTCTGCGGCTGGCCGACATCGAGGTCTAACTATGTGAACAGCACAGCTTGTGTGCACCATAATGTAACACATTGTTTTTGTGATGTGCAAAAAGCAAAGTGCAGCATGAGATGGCAGGAGCTCATATCTTCTATATATCATTCTGAGAAACTTAAAGCTTAAACATGGCCTGGCCTCTGTCAAAAATCTAAATCTAAATTAGACTTATCTGCTTCAATTACGGTCAATAAATGTGTTTTTTTTGGCATATTGAAAATAACCCTGATTTGATTGATCAATACGTTGCTGTGAGGGTCAATGATCTTTGTATGTTATGGTATATATAATGTTTATATCTCTCCTTCACTCTCTGTCTTGATTTATGTTTTTCATTGTTTTTCTCCTATGATAAAAGTGTGTATTATGTACGATATGTTCATAAGCTGTTGCTGAATCCTATTACACTACACAATAGTACATTAAAATACCTTGTTTCAATAGGATGCATTATTTCAAATATTATTTTCAGTTGTTTTTAAACGTGCTGTGACTCCTTGTTTCTGTAGAGGATCCTGTTTCTGCACAGTGAAATCAGCTTTCCTTAGAGGATTAGAAAATATCCATGTACAATGTGAAAATATCTCCATACAGTACTGTAGTCACTCACATTCAGAGGGTTTTATGATTCTGAGTTAATGTATGCATTGCATGTATTTACCATATTTATGTTTACAAGCCTGTCTTAGAATAAATAAAAGTAAAAACTTATAAAAAACAGTTTCCTGTACCTTTCCATGTCTGTGTGAGTATGTGTATGATTTTTATGGACTATAGCGCAGCACAGGAAAGAGCCACTGAGTGCTGTAACTATAGAGCTTTTCTTTATTAAAACAATAAACCTGCTAAATATTGAGTTAAGGCTCATGACACAGACACTGTGCCTTGCTGTTAAATACACACATGCACTTGTCTTTAAGGTTTCTGAATGAATTTGATTCCAGATGCCAGCCAGTCACTTCCTGCTCCACATCCACATTGTTCATCATGTGGAATGTGAATAAAGTTACTTAGGGCAGTAGAGTACACGTTCATGGACTGGTCATAAAGGATTTGGAGGATGCACACTCTCCAGCCTAATGGAAAGGATGGATCAGTGCCTTCAGCTGAGTTCTTTATCTAAACTCGAACCCAAGGTGCATGACAAAGACACTCAAGAGAAGAAAACCTCAAAGAAATTGAAACCCAATAACTCTTGGTATGTTTATCTAATAAATAAAACCAAGGGATAAAACTGAAGAGGATATTGGCACAAAGTGCATTGTAAAGGCAACGTGCCAGAGGAAGAAAAGGCTACCATTGTAAGGGCTAGTGGGTCAGAGGTGGGAAAGCCTTTTGTAGAGTTATTAGAAATCTCGAACCTTAGATTGAAAGGCTTTACAAAAATATTCTGGCTCTTTGTCCCCTTCTATTCTCAATACTGTTAGTTCCTACAGTCATGTCATTCTATTTGTGAGAAGCAACACAGACTTGTTGTCTATTGACTGTAAGGTGGCTGCACGAGCTAGTGATTCATAAGGCAGACCTGTCCAGCTAGAGACAGAGAGCTGACCTCAAGTTCAACTGGCTAAACGTATAAAAAACAGGTTTGGACTCAAAGGTATTTTCTTTATCCCATCATACATATCCAACTCCAGCCACTCTACATCCCTCTGAATGGCTGCTATCTTGCACATGGAGGATACAGATCTTCTGTCTTCCACACTGACTTCTAAACTGACTTTGCGTAACTCTGGGGGATGCAACATCACTGTCAGCTTTTTTTGTAATCTGTGGACACATCAGTAGATAGAGTCATCCCAGCTAATGAATATTATAGGTTTACAGTGGTTAGACTGTGGCTGAACGTCATTGACCAAAATGCCTCATGACCTAAAAGACTTCTCACTCCACACCATTTAAAACTTAGACATCAGAAATGGGGAATTAAGTTTGGTCTGATAGTGGAATGGTTGGAGCGCACACTCAAACCAGCCGGTCCTCTTTTTGACTCCTGATAAGTCAGTCTATTTACTGTGTGTCAATTCTTACACTCTGTCATCCTGTCCCTCCTATTTGTAAAATAAAAGGCAAAAATGCCCCAAAATGGGGTTGAGAGATCTATCTTTATTGGATCTTCACTAATTTTGCTAAGTTCCACGGTGTTCTTGAGATATTGTGTTCATAAGACCAACAATGTGTTTACTGAGTAACCAGCAACTTTGACCTTTGACTTTAAAACCAAAAGCTAATCAGTTCATCTGGGTCAGTTCATTACCAAATCTGAAGGAATTCCCTCGGGGTGTAAAAATATTGTGTTCACAAGAATGACAAACAGAAGGATTACCAAGATAAATAATGCCTCGGTCCACTGGCTGTCGTGGGCATGAAAAAGTTTGTTCACATATAAAATACAGTTTCAGGCTCATTTGTTATCGATGTACAGAACTTTTTTTTTTGCCGAAAGGAAAAAAATCTCTAATACCTCTCTTAAAATATGTAGCAGCACATAGATCCCTTTCTTACCATTAGCATTATTAGTAAGAGCTAATATATACCATTTAAACATCTCTTTGTGAATTATGAGGGGACAGCATGCTCATAAACATTTTGTAAAACAGAATTTGTATGTATTATTATGTGATGTGCAATATTACAGTAATACGTATATTATTAACCTGTGGATTCATCAGTAGCAGCACTCTCTGTGTCACTGATCATCTCACAGTGTTGTGGTCACATGACCTGACTGTAATTACAGGCAACACACACACAGGTGTACACCAGCTCAATAGTACAGTCATTACACATAGATGTCACTGACCACAATTAGACCTGTCCATTATCAGTGGCTTTAGGGAGTAGCTGTTACCACTTGGTGACCGTCTTCGGGGTGGTGACTCTCCTGAGTCACATACACACATACACAGCCATCATTGTGTTGTGTCACTGGATATACAGTTCCCCTGCAGCCTTATCAAATCTGATCATATGATGTTGTTATCACTACTGTAAGCAGCTGTGTGGAGGAGTCACACACAGTATCAGCTTATTTTAGCAGAATGACATTTTACAGCGGAAACTAATAGCATATTAGTCAGAAATTTCCTTAACCAGCGTCACATCAAGTGAGTGAAGGTTAATTACTAATATTATCAAGAGGGAAATAATATTCACTACTGTGCATGAAAGTGAGATTTCATTTTTATCATAACATTTATTTTACTCACACAGTCAGGTCAGTGGTGTCGTGGGGGAGGTATCTGAGCAGATGATTGGTTGGAAAACATCACTGCCTTGTCACACAAGTGGGGTGTGTGTGTGTGTTTAAAACTGACCTTCATGAGCTTTTTGAATTTCTTATACAGACCTTTAACACACAGGTGAAAGGACATCATGAGAAAATACGGCTGGAACACTTTCAGGGATTTAATATTCAGAAATCCTGCAGCGGACAACAAGGTAGGATTTGTCAGACTTTCACTTGATCGTGTAGTGCTTGTTGGTATTAGTGTTGAAAAATGAACATAAAACATTGCTTTCTTTGATATTTAATGTAGAGAAATACCAGATTTTTGTTCAAATTATAAAAAACATGATTGTTTTGAAATGTATTTTAACAATTGTAAGATGAACAAAATCTATATTTACTATCTCATTGAAAAGAGAATCAACTGTAGGTGAAATACCTTAATACTAACAACAGACTTGTTCACTTGCTGACACCACCACAGCTCAGTTTTAATGTGATGTAATAAGTGGATATTATGTCAATTATATATTATGTTATGCGTATTATGTTGATATCAATGCATTATGTTGATATCAATGCATCTTGAAGGTGTAATAAATAAAAATATATACATATATATATTGCTCCTTTTTTTTAGAAATTTTAAATTATTGCCACTGCAATTTTCTTTTTCGGGGATTTCTCGCTACTTTAAATCTTTCACCAATTCTAGATGTTTTCAAACTTGTCAATGAACAGGATCCACATGTTGATGATGGGGATGAGAACACAGAACGAGGGAACTGGGCCAGCAAGAGAGAATATATCCTCTCTACAATCGGCTATGCTGTTGGACTGGGAAATATCTGGAGATTTCCATATTTGGCCTACAAGAATGGAGGGGGTACGTAGATAAATGGTGCCTCGTCCGTTCATTTTATGGATCCTATTTAATGACATTGCTGTTATCATAAGTAACATGGAAAAAGTTTCTCTCATCATGATGTCGCCCTATTGAGCAGGTGCCTTTCTCATCCCCTACTTTGTGATGTTGGTGGTGGCTGGAATCCCTCTCTTCTTCCTGGAGAGTGCCCTTGGTCAATTCTGCAGCCAAGGTCCTATCAACATATGGAGAGCGGTGCCTCTACTGCAGGGTGAGGCTGCTATGAAAGCTTTGTTAAAGCTCAGTCAGGTATATTGAAGATGTCAAACCTGAGGGATTTAAAGAGGCTGCTGGTTAATGGTCAACTGTGCAAACCAAATACCAGGTCTTTTATTACCCCTGGCTTTAGGTCACCAGCAGATGTAGGATTTTTCTAAATCTGGGGCTGTAAAGGGGCCACAATTTACACAGAGAGGCCAATTATATGTCCAAAATCCCTGCACAATTCCTGATTCAGTAAGTTGCACATTTAGGCCAGCCCTTGTTCATTGTTTTCTAACAATCTAGCAGAGTGTGATGGGTGGAACCAGGACAACACCATGTATCAGACTACTGACTTGGCTGGGAGATGTGTAGACAGGGGGGCAGATCCAGAAGTCATGTCCTGACAGCAATATACCATTCACACAGAGGGGACAAAGAAAAAACAATGATAAAAGACAAAAAAAACTTGAGGAAAGTTGGTAATGGTCCTCGGGCCTATCCAGACTGTTTGCTGGACACAGGAGACTCTAACTTCTGGAGCACTGTTGTTCTCAGAGCAGTCGAATACTAAAAACTCACCCAATAAAAGTTGAAATTAGGTTATTTTCACAAGAACTTTCTTAACAGCAACTGTTCCTTAAAGCCTCTCTTCTCTACCTCTGCAGGTGTTGGCGTTGCAATGGTCATGATGACTCTTATAGTATCAATTTACTATAACGTTATCCTATCCTACAGCCTGTACTACTTGTTTGCCTCCTTCCAGTCTCCTTTACCGTGGACCAGCTGCTTCAGCTGGGCTGACAGTAACTGCAGCAACACGCCTACAGGTATAAGCATTTCAGTCTGACATGAAATAATGATGACAGAATGATATATTCTAGAGAAACTAAAGCAGCTTTAAAATAGCTTTATATCCAACTTGTAGTTTTAAGCGAGCTATTCACTGGTCCTCTTTACTTTTCCAGTGTCTTGTAATGTAAGTGGTGTGTTAGTGGCCAACTGGACTCAGGAAAACATCACTTGTCCTTCATCTGACCTGATCACATTTCCAGTGCAGAGTCCAAGTGAACAGTACTGGGAGTAAGAATCACACACATGCAAACAAGCATAAACACATTTTTCATGTTGTGATGTCCTCACAGTCAGATTTCTCTTTTCCTCAGTCGTGTGGCTCTGCAGAGATCCAGTGGTCTGGATGAAACAGGACCAGTAGTCTGGCATTTGGCCCTTTGTCTGCTGCTGAGTTCCATATTTGTTGTTGCAGCACTTTTCAAAGGTATCAAGTCATCAGGAAAAGTAAGTCAGCTACACATTTTTGTAAGATTTTTATTTACGACATGCTTTAAGCTCAGCACCAAGGACAGAGAATTAAAGTTACTTCATTACATTTTTACGATGTTCAGTGTTGGCCTTTGTCTGCAGGTTGTGTATTTCACAGCCACATTTCCATATGTGGTGATTTTCATCCTGCTGATCAGAGGTGTTACCCTAGAGGGAGCTAGAGATGGCATAGAGTTCTACATTGGGTCACAATCTAATCTGACTAAACTCTATGAAGCACAGGTAAGAACTGATCTATCCTTGTTTAAATACAACAAATAAGAGGAGTCCTATATTCCAAAAAATATCTTTTAACATGACTTTGTGTTTTTAGATCTGGAAAGATGCAGCAACTCAGATCTTCTACTCTCTCTCCATTGGCTGGGGCGGAGTCATGACTCTTGCTTCCTATAATAGCTTCCACAACAACATGCTCAAGGATGCATTTGTAGTAACACTGACAAATGCAGGTGGGAGCAAACCCAATTTAAAGGAAGCTCAATATATTAAAACAACTTAAAGCCTGTGATTAAAACACTACATCCAATAAAAACAAGCAAATAACCCATCATTAAGATACATTGTAAAGAGTCAGATACAACACAAAGCTACAGATACACATGTTAACTAAATCACATAAGACAGTGGAATACATCAATGGAATAATGTCACATCACAACTTTTTGTGTTTTAAATTGCAATATATTACATCAAAGGTTTTTCATCATCTAATATTTTTTGTTATTTGTCATATTTTCCCAGGCACCAGTGTGTTGGCAGGCTTTGCCATATTTTCGATTTTGGGTCACATGGCTCACATCTACAAAATGCCTGTTGGACAGGTTGTGAAAGAAGGTCAGACAGACACATCATGTGGGTACAGTGGTAAAAATGTGCTGTCGAGTGGAAGTGGTGCCTGATGTTTTGTGTCTTCATCTTTGTGCAGGGTTTGGCCTGACATTCATTGCATATCCAGATGCTTTGTCTAAGCTTCCGATATCCCCGCTGTGGTCCACTCTATTCTTCTTAATGCTCCTGACTGTAGGTCTGGACTCTCAGTTTGCAGGAATAGGTGGGATGTGATGCTGCCACAACTTTTAGGCCACTCCTGTTTCAGCAGATACTCACATCATGTATCTTCACATCTCTTCTTGTCTTTAGAGGTGGTCATCACCTGCCTGTTAGACGCTTTCCCTAAAATCTTCAAACACAAACATACCTTACTGACGGTAACAACATGTGCCATCATCTATCTCCTTGGCCTGCCATGTGTCACACAGGTAAACCTCTCAGAGTGAAACTTTGTGTTACTGTTGTCTGACATAGGTGTAGTTGATCTGATCTGTGTGTGTGTGTGTGTGTGTGTGTGTGTGTGTGTGTGTGTGTGTGTGTGTGTGTGAGATAGGCAGGAATATACTGGGTGACACTAATCGACCAGTTTGTTTCCGGCTGGGTGCTGCTTATTCTGGCCCTCTTGGAGATCATTGGTGTTTGCTACATATATGGTAAATATGATTATTGGAGATATGTGTATATAAATGTGAATTTATAAAAATTTGCCTTAATCCAACATCGTGTTCTCGTGCTTTGCAGGAGGGAACCGTTTTATTAAAGACATTGAGATGATGCTTGGGAAAAAGAGTTTCATTTTCTGGCTGTGGTGGAGAGCATGTTGGTTTTTCATCAGTCCCTGCATCCTAGTGGTGAGTACTGCCGTACACAGAAGTGCCAAAGATTCACTCAGTCGTACTGAATTGTTGCAACTGTTTTTCTATCTGCATCCATATGTATGATATGTGTCACAGGAGCCTTAAAGGGATAGGTCACAGAAAAACGAGTCTTCAGACGTAATAAACACAACATGCCTCCATATTGCTTGTGTGGTGTCATCCAAGTGTCTGCATGCTCGGACATGTCTACTACCGGAAGTGACGATGCTAGAGGATGTTACCACATGAGGGTGTGCGTGAGAGTCTGTGAACGCACCTCCGAGAAGCCTATCAGAGGACTGGATTTGGTTGCAGTGCTGCAGCTATCCCTTTAAGTTCAACCAGGCTGCATTTATCAGTCATAGATATAAGTCCTCTGACTATGACTGATTATTTTCATCCAGATCCATGAAATAATTGCTATCTTACAAATGAAAAAAAACATTCCTGGATCGGGCCTAGACCTGGATTTGCATCAAAATGTTTTTCTAACACACACCACATCCTTCACCAACTTGAATGGTAATCCGTTTAGCATTGCTGCAAAATAACAAACAAGTGCAGAGAAAAACATGAAGTGTGTGTGAATTTGTTTTGTTATATTCACACACAATTCTGTGAGAAATCAATAACAATACTGAGAAATGTCCACTCTCACAATGTTGAAGAAACTAGCAAAATAACTGACTTTGCTGAAAACATAACCTCCTTGGTGGAGGTAATTATTTTAAGACCACTGCCTTACAAGCCACATGAAGAAAGTAAGAAATGTGGCTGATATGCCACAGCTTCATATTTGTTTATGTTTCATGAGTAAATTTGATTTTGCTGTCTAGATGATCCTGGTGTGGTCTCTGCTGACATTTACTCAACCCTCCTATGGAACAGTCAATTTCCCAGTCTGGGGCCTGGCTCTGGGCTGGTGCATTGTTCTGTTCCCCCTGCTCTGGATTCCTGTCATTGCTATGTATAAGATGATGAAAGCAGAGGGAAGCCCCTGGAAGGTGTGTGTGATGATACTTGGAAAAATATTTTAAATCTTGCTCGTCTTCAGATTGTTTTCATAAATGTCAGGAGAAGGTCTCCAGAATTTTTTTTTTATAATCCTAATCTCTTACTTTCCACAGCGTCTGAAGTCATTGTGTTCTCCATCCAAAGAGTGGCATCCCTACCTGGATTTCCATCGAGGAGAGCGCTACTCAGAAGAACGCAGCTGCCGCATGAAGAACCGTGAAAACATGCCAGAAGTAAACGTAAATGTAATCTCTAGCTCATGGCTCTGATGTGTCTTTTTGTATTTTTACTGTCAACCTCTCATCTTGGTAGAGGAGTGTAATCTGTGTAAATGAGTGTAAGTAAAACTGCTTTGAGTGATTTTTGACCACTTTCTGGCTTACATTATCTGTTGGGACAGGTAGCATACAACAGGGCTGTGTGTGTTTGTGTGTGGAACAGTAAAAAAGCAAGTTGTCCATGGTGGTTAATTTTTCCGCTGTATTTCATCAAAAATATTTAATGTTCTATCAGTTGTTTCAGTGATCTTGCTTCTCTTATCATGTCCTTTACTTTTTTGTTAACCAACTAAATCCTTTGTTCCGCACCTCTGATATTCTACAAAAAATAAATGGGTAATAAACCTTGCAAGCTAGTTCAGGCAGCCAACTCGAGCTGCACTGCTCCAATCATGTGACACACATCATGTGACATACCTCATTCTCCACAATCATCCATTACTCACACCCCCCTTATTAGGCGGCCTATTTAAGCAGAGATAAATTTCCCATCAACCCCTTTGCTCACACTGCTGCTGCAGTATTGCTTCCAACTGCTTCAGCCCCTCCACCACCCCAGCATCCACCTGCAGGCTCCTACGGGGTTTTACAAGTGTTTACTCGTCACTCCCATCATATCTGTGTAATCATATCAGGGGAGTGCTTAGGTCGGAGCCTAGACACTAACCCAAACACTAACCTGTTCTACTGCTGCAATAAATATTTGAACATGGGTTGTCTGACTGAAATAATTCAAAAACTTGTTATCATTGGATTATTAAAGTGTGTAAAATGTATGAGGTTCTATTGCCAGAAATTAAAAATAATATTCACACTGTTCATTTGTGTGCAATCACCAGAAGCTAAGAATTGTTGTGTTTTCACTACCTCAGAGTGAGCCCTTTACATCCACAAGAGCGGGCCCTCTTCCAGAGAGGCTGCCATGTTGCACCAACATATTTCTACAGTAGCCCATAATGGATAAAACAAGCACTGGCTCTAGAGAAGACCTTTCGTGTTTTTACGTTTCCTGGAGGCCACTGGAGGTTCTCCTACACAAAGAAAGTGGTGAGGGGAAGGGTATTTAGTTGGTTGCCATCTGAAACTTCACCACTAGACGGCACTAAATCCTGTACATATGTATCCTTTTATGGCTGAAAATGACAATGGAAATAAGCAAATTTCTGAAATGCAAGATGAAGTTTGGCATTGTCACTTGAGCTCTTCTGTGTGTCAGGCTAACAGCCAAGATGACGTCATCAGGTTTTAGTCTTCTTTAGTTTCACTAGGTTTATCTTAAGAGCAGGCAGCCACAAAGTCAACTATGCCACAATGTGCATGTTTTCTATGCTACTAGTTTCTAGTTTATATTTATAATAACTGACTGCCTCAGCGAGAGGAAGATAGTGAAGGGAAAATTTCGAAAACATTTTTTTTTGACAATAAATCCTTTGAATTCCTTTGGTGGTATTGAAATTAATAAATCATCAGATATCTGAAAGTTACAGAGTGTAGAATTTTGTGATATCGTGAAATTGCATGCTGCAGTTGAACACCCCTCACCTCACCCTCTCCTTCCAAACATGAAAAAGAACCTGTGGTAGCCTTTAATTGTCATAAAAACTCAAAAGGTGTTTAGTTTGTCCAGTCTGGACTAATGTAAAAAACATGGCCTCCGTAGAGAGGACCCCCTCGATGTAAATATAAAGGATTTAAATATAAAGAGTCTTTTCTGGGGTCAAAAAAACTACAATTCATACAATTTAGATGAAATGAACTAATGAAAACATCATGAGGATTATTCTACATTAAATTTCTGCATATAGATCCCTTTCATCTAAATCTTACACACTGGACCTTTAACACAAAACAGAAAAATGTTGTTTTTTTCTACATAAATAAGTAAGTAACAATTAGGCTTGGTAAATGATGCTCTCCTCTCCTACTCATTTTAATAATTTTACTGGAAAAAGCACTGAAAAAATGTATTGAGAAAATGTATTGAGAAAAAGGACTTGAACTTTTCCATAAATATTATTATAAACAATACATATTTTTTGGCATTGTGTTGCAGACATGATTACAATGAATTGCTTATTATTAATGTGTATACATTAATAATCCAAAACATAATAATATCATATACTACACTTACTACACAAACACACCATAAATGAGATTTTGTTCTACTTTGCTCTTTCACTCTAATGGAAACAAAACTTCTAAAAAATACACATTAAGATGTTTTTTTGTTGATATGTTTTAGTTCAGTTTTTTACCCTATTAACCTTCAGTATTAATTGGCAAATTTGGCGATTGTGAAGTTTTTAAATACAAATTTCACTGTAGTATTTTAAGTGCAGTACATTAGCCTGAATGCCCTGACTTATTACATAAACTAGTAGCTCATGTGTGCATATTAGCAAGACACAAGTTAACTATATTTGTTTTTGTCTTTAGGATAATTAGCTGTAAACTGGAGGCACAGGAAGCTTAGTTATTTGTACTATTTTTTGTATACTCATTTCTACACAAGAGTAGAAAAAGGAGGCGTGGAGGGAGGGTAGAGACTAAGTCTAATCTCCCGACCTGATATTTAGATTTTTTATTCAATCAACATATTTGTTTGACAAACAGGAGTATAATAATTATTTATTTTAAAAAAAGTACCTCATAAAAAGGGCTGGGGCTCAATTCTCCTTTTTGATGTGTGCACGTGCTAGTAACCTACCATATGACATTACGAAAGACTACAAAATAGGAACATGATAGAGACAGGATCATGACCAGTATGTAAATGTTGTTTTTGGTTTGCTCACATAAAAACAACACAAAGTGTTTATTTTGGGACCCATGTGTGAGTGCATTTTTTCGTTATTCCAGTACAACCTGATGTGACAGTGCATATTTACAGAAGGACTGATCAGTATTTGGAAACTGAAAAAGGATGTTTGATGAGCCTCTGGGCAGAGGTGAGCTGTTACAACAGGTGTGTGTGTGTGAGATACCCTTGAAGGCAAATTTTAGCTTAAACCAATTTTAGCTTAAACCAACCAGCTCTAGGCTAAATACAACACGGTTTCATATTGTAATTTACACACAGCGGCTGTTCAAAGGGATCAACAAATTTCATATCAAATTTCTAAAGAGATAGAAAATTTCAATAAAAGTAGGGGTAAAGTTTCTTTATGTACAACATGCTTTTAGTCATGTTGTCTGACATTGAACAAACGAAAACAAAGATATCTTTACTTTGACCCTTTTTTAACAGGTTTACAGTGTACTATAGGAGTGTTGCTGTGGTTGTTACAGAGGAGGGTAACCAATGCAATGATCTAGACTTTTAAAAGCTTTTTTTCTAAGAATTAAACATGACATAGGGAAACCTGACCCCATGATTGTACTTTATGTCTGTTAAAGTATGATTGAAATAATTAAATAACTGATTTACCATATGTCAGTCTTTTTTACATCTGTTTGCTGAGGTGTCTTGCTTGTTCCTTTCAGCTCATAATTTCGAACTCACAATTGGTGCTGGATCGTAGAGTGTGATCATGGACCATGGATCATGACGTGTTGGCAGCTGATCATGGACTCTGATTACAACAAGACTGCTTGACATACAAAACGCCTACTCACATATTCTACCATTACTTGACAATAACTCCTCAATTAATTTGTCATTGTTCCATCAGACATTTTTTATGTATAAATACTTTAAACATTAAAACACATTTCTTTTATGTTAAAAACCGTTTCATCTTATCATTTTTGTAAATATTGTTTTTTTCAATGTGTTTAGTTACACAAGACATCTATTACACTCCTGTGAGAGGGATCCCTCACATATGGCTCTCTCTGAGGTTTCGTTTTTGTCCTGTTAATAGGATTTTTGGTAGTTATTTCTTACTCTTGTTGAGGGTTAAGGACTGAGGATGTCGCACCTTGTTAAACCCTATTAGACAAATTGTGATTCGTGAATAGGTGCTATAGAAATAAAATTTGACTGATTGATTGACAGTTCAAATAGCTGAAGAGTAAATTCAGACCTTTAAGGTTCTAACAGACAGCACAGCCTTAGAGGGACAGTTCCCAAAAAATGAAAATGCACTCATTATCTACTCAATACTATGCCGATGGAGGGGTAGGTCCACTAGTATCTTCCTACAAGGTGCATTCATGGACCGCCGGAGGTGCTAACACCCACTAGCTTATATACTACTGGCACTATCACCAATCTCTGCACCTTCGCACAGCACGTGCCCATAACCCTGTTACTCTGTTACTGTATATATGTATATACTTTATTTTATTTTATTTTATTTTATTTTATTTTATTCTATTTTATTTTATTCAATTTCTTATATATTTTTGTTTTTTATATTGTTGTTTTATGTACATAAGTAGTGCACCAATGACACCAAGGCAATTTCCTGTATGTGCAAACATACCTGGCAAATAAAAGAATTCTGATTCTGATTCTGATTCTTAGCCACTTCCGTTGGACTTTTAGGCTTAAAACATGGTGTAAATGATCTTGTTTCGAATATGAATGTTGGGGCTTGTGGACACTTGATGACACCACACAAGCAGTTATGTTTATGTTATGTTTTTTTTTTTATTGCAACAAAGTTTACCCCTGAAACTCTAGAAGTGTTTTGTGGACTCAAACACTTCACCCACCCCTCCACCGGCAGAGTGGTAAGTAGATAATATGTGCATTTACAGATTGCCACAAATAAACTGTTAATATCTTCCGTCAATAACGACAAAAATGCAACAGCCATAAGCATTATGCAAGTTAGTAGTGCTGCCAGAGAAACCTGTATTTTACTATCTTGCTCATGCAGAAAAAGGGGGCGAGGCTAAAGAGAATACATAAGGTTCAATGGTTGCTTTTAACAAATGTTACATAGCAAGTTTCTTTCGTGTAGGCAAGTACACAAACAGATGACAACAAACCTGTCTGTCACAGGAAGACAGAAATCCATTTTTTTGCTGTGAGATGAGATAGGTTTTTGGCTAATTGTAATTTTCTTCCACAGCACGGCAGAGGATCAAAAAACATGTGGGATAGTTTTTCAGAAAAATCCAAAAAGGATACTGCTATTCTTTCAGATCAGGTAGGTTTGTAAACTGAGTAATTACATCTGCAGCCTACATGAATGTGTACAGCTGGGCAGTTTGTGTTCTTGTGTGTCATTTTTCTACAGAGTTAAAATGTGCATTCTTCAAATTATATTGTTGACAGGCGCAATAGCCTGTCATATATGCACCTATGTATCAATTGCAACCAAAGAAAAATAAAACATACATTGGTGATTCGGACTATTTATAGACTATATTTATCTCTATCTCTCTATCTCTATGATATAATTAGGTTGTTCAATATTTTTGTGTGAATCATAACTGCTGCCGGGTAGCCATTATTCAGTGTATGAAATTATGAACAGACCAAAACTGAATTTTCCTGCAACATCTGGACATGTGAATGCCACATTTATTGATGCAATATGTGTCTATGTGATTCAAGGGTTTAATTAGGTATACATATACATATATTCATATATTTTTATTTTAATAACAACTGGGTTGATATGAGTGGAGAAGAGCTATTTTTTTTCTTGAAATTTCAAGTCAAAATGTCTGTGCATAATGTTTTCCACTTCAGCCGAATTCTGCAGCAGTGTATCTCATTTGCTAGTCTCCTTCATCTTCCCGGATATTTATATAGTGTGGAATTGGTTGAACAGACTATAGTGCTCTTTCTTGCTTCTGAGGCAAAGCAGCGCAACAAGTGTCTTTGCTTATTTCAGAATGACACAGTTGTTATTTTATTTTGGAAAGCCAAACCATCCAAAGAAAAATGTGAAAAATGTGTGTAGCTTATATAAATTGAATATTTGGATTGTATTTATCTCAAGTGCATTTTTGGTGAACAAAGTAGACATCCTGCTTCTAAAAGCAATCATCACACATGAAAGTTTTCTATAATTCAAACATTAAAAGGTTTCAGCAGTAGTATGATAGTCATTCATAAAAAATCATTAGTCATCATTCAAAATAATGACTGATAGGCTGAAGAGAAAAGGGTGAGAATCTGTTTATTTTAAGATGAAATCCCACAATATAAGAAATAACATCAATATGTTGCCCTCAATATTTTCAAGATCTCAGCTTACCCAGTATCATTATCTGTGCTGAAATGGCAGCAGATATGAATCAATCAGCTCTATACATATAATGCTAGGATTGTGTTTAATAATCATTTTATCACTGTGAGTTGTTTGCATTTTAGCATGTGGGAAAAGTAATTGGTTAACAACACGTTTCCACACTTTATGCCCTTAAAATACTGTGCAACCTGACCTCAGACCACATATTTGTTGGTTATCTCTTTCTAAAGCTTTGATAGCAAGGCACAGCCAATGTGCCTGACCCATCTCATTTTAAGACCAAGATTTTGCTACAGACACAACATGGCACTGACAGGAAAGGGACAACTGCATCACTCTGAAATGAGCATAGATCCTTGGTGCCATGTTTCTTGGGTGGAAGATAAAGCCCAATATTTTTAACTTTAACGAAATTCTGTTTTGAGCAGGATTGTCCCATGGATAATGGTGATGAGAATCCCGAGCGTGGAAACTGGACAAGCAAGAGAGAATACATACTGTCTTTGATCGGCTATGCAATCGGCCTGGGAAATATCTGGAGATTTCCCTATGTTGCCTACAAGAATGGAGGGGGTGATTATTTGGAATCAGTGTTAAGAAAATCTCTTCAGCCAACAGCTTTTTAAAAATAAATTAGTAAAATGACCACTAACTTTTATTTTGTGAGCAGGTGCCTTTCTCATTCCTTATTTCCTGATGTTGGCTTTATGTGGAATCCCTCTTTTCTTCCTGGAAAGTGCCATTGGTCAGTTCTGCAGCCAAGGTCCAGTCAACACGTGGAGAGCTGTACCATTGCTACAGGGTAAGCCTCAAATAAATAGCTGTAATGCAGAAAATAATGTGATGTCTGAAATTTACTGTTGATACACATTAAAATCCTGTTAAAATGAGAAATATAATCACATTATTTTACAAAATTATTGTAAAACAAATGGCTGCAACCAGTTAATATGTTACACTATATATGGGATCGATAAATGTTTTAATTTATTTTGAAACATTGATTTTATAAATTAGGTGGCAAATGTTCATGACAAGCTATTGTGGGAAATAGTTTGCTACCCTAGCGTGGAAATGTTCCGATCTGAGTATTCCATGACAGTTTATTTTAAACTTGCCTTGGGTCAAACAGTAAAACTGGGATATGCATTAGCTATGATTAACCACGATAACTGGTCGCCAATAGCTTTGGGGTTGAATCTTATCTCTTCAGTTTTCTTGGTGTTAATGGCATGAACTTGTTTTTTGCACTGCTGGACAAATTTCTGATGGTCCAAGGTTCAGATTTGATACTGTTTACCCTGACCTGCTGAGTACGATTGGTCTGAAATGAGTTAAACCATTTGATAATGACAGGGTTGACATTCATTCGGTGTTTTCAGGATAACATGTGGCTGATGGGTGTTAAAAGCTGAGCTGAGGTCAACAATCTCCAGTTCAGTATGGGCCCTAGGATTCTCAACATGTTTAGATACTTGTGTATGATACTGTTGTATCAGCTGTGCCTCTCTGATGTTTATATATACAAACGGAAAGGGATCTAGCTGTAGGCCTAAATCCAGCTATTTTTTGCCTCCCTTGAGCTTGTCCGTATACTTCATCGTGACATATGGGAAGAAAGCCTGATTTGCAGATGCAGAATGGAGTGGACATGCTGGGGTGTAAGGTTTAAGCATATCCTGGGTGCCCGATTTGTTCACAGCATGGTACGCAAGTACTAGTGTCTTGAAACAATACGGGCAGCCACTGGTAACCAGTGAAGGAAGCAGAGGAGTGGTGTAGTGTGATTGAACTTAGACCAGTAGACCAGTCGAGCAGCTGCATTCTGGATGAGTTGCAGAGGTTGGATAGCACTAGCAGGTAGACCAGCCAGGAGGGAGTTGCAATAGTCTAGGTGTGAGATGACCAAAGCCTGGACCAGAACCTTTGCTGCCTTCTGAGTGAGAAGGGGAAGCATTCTCCTGATGTTGTGCAGCATGTATCTACCATGAGCGAGTTGTTGCAGTAATGTTGGCAGTAGGGAGATTTGACTGTTGAGGGTCACACCTAGGTTCCTAGTGGTCAGGGTGGGGGTTACCACAGAGTGGTCAATGGTAATAGAAAGGTCATGGATGGGAGAGCCTTTCCCTGGAAGGAAAAATAGATAAGGGCAATCAGGCTGAAATCATTCTTCTCCTGTGGGTAGGCTTTCTTAAGGATGGGTGGGATGATTGTGATGGTACAGTATGGTAATATAAGAACCATTAATAAATAGGGCTCCAGGCAGATGTCAATTAATCTGCACATGTCAAGGCAGAGACACCATCTGGCCCTGGACTTACTTGAGTTTTGTCAAGACCATTTACCTCTTGTCATAAAGACAACTTCAGGTCGGAACTTCTTTAGGAAACTCAAGTGAGTCCGGTTGCCTATGTTTAGCTTTAGAACTCCCTTAGATATCTGAATGAGTTGGTGTCTTCACAGACAGGTCATTAAACCTAGGTTTGTAGGATAGAAATTGTAATGATTTAACAATCAAAATTGTTTTACTTCTGCTGCATGGAAAATGAATGTAAAGGGCTCAGTAGGGTCAAATACAAAATTGTTGTACTGCATTTTAATCTGTCATCTTCTGTTTTCTATTTGTTATCCAGGTGTTGGCCTCTCCATACTCATGACAAACGTAATGGTGGCAATTTATTATAATGTCATCATCACCTACAGCCTGTACTACTTGTTTGCCTCCTTCCAATATCCTCTGCCCTGGGCTAGCTGCCTCAGTTGGGCTGACAGTGACTGCAGCAGCACTCCCAGAGGTTTGTATCTCTAACTCTTGTGAAGAGTGCAGAATGTGCACCACAAATGAATGTGGTCTGAGTGTGGTATGAGGGAATGGATGTCAGGACACATTTAGAACACATTTGGCTGCATCAAGACGTAGAGCTGACCACTTGTGATCGGATCAGTTAGGATCGATGTTACTATACCAGGTCTGAAAGGTGTCATAGAGACATGTAAGTTAAACACTGCTTCTCATGGACATGTCTATTTTAAACAGGCTATTCACAAGTCCCTGTTCCTTTTCCAGTGTCTTGTAATGTAAGTGGTGTGTTAGTGGCCAACTGGACTCAGGAAAACATCACTTGTCCTTCATCTGACCTGATCACATTTCCAGTGCAGAGTCCAAGTGAACAGTACTGGGAGTAAGAATCACACACATGCAAACAAGCATAAACACATTTTTGTGTTGTGATGTCCTCACAGTCAGATTTCTCTTTTCCTCAGTCGTGTGGCTCTGCAGAGATCCAGTGGTCTGGATGAAACAGGACCAGTAGTCTGGCATTTGGCCCTTTGTCTGCTGCTGAGTTCCATATTTGTTGCTGTAGTGCTTTGTAAAGGTATCAAGTCATCAGGAAAAGTAAGTCAGCTAGTTCTTCAAATGTCCTTATCCCAGTTTATGAAAATCAAATTCTCCATGGTTTATACACTCATTCTAAGAAGCAGTGGAAACTTGATACATCATATACTAAAGAAATGGTCTGGGCAGTTGTGCTGATTGCATTCTGATCAATGTACTTCTTTCACACTGTGGCACTTGCATTGCTCTGTGGTCAGCTCAGTGGGAGATTTTCAGATGTTTGTCTCTGCAGGTTGTATATTTCACCGCTACATTGCCTTATGTGGTGATTTTGATCTTGCTGATCAGAGGTGTGACACTGGAGGGAGCTGGAGAAGGAATATCTTACTATATTGGTTCACAATCCAATTTCACTAAACTGATGGAACCAGAGGTAAGAATCTATCAATCACATTAAACCAGTAAGCATTTATATACTTCTTAAATCACTATTCTAGAATATGTTGTATTTCAGGTCTGGAAGGATGCAACAGTTCAGACTTTATATTCCTTGTCCATTGGTATGGGAGGAGTTACAACCCTTGCTTCCTATAACACGTTCCACAACAAGATGTATGCGGACTCATTTGTTGCATCCCTTACTAACCATGGTAGGGAAAAAAAATATTTCAGATGAACCAGTGATTTAAAGCAAGTTCATTTATTTTGCAGCTTTACTGAGAAAAAATCTGCTAAGATGTGACAGTAAGGTAGTAGATACGTTAGATAGTAGTCGATCGATAAATATGGATGTTTGGAGATGAATCACTAAGGCAACCTAAAGCGATAGTATTTACTTTCTACAGGAAAATGTCTTTCAGCTACTGCTTTTATTTACTATAGTAAGATAAAAGCCCTTAAGAAATAATGTAAATGCCACTTTGTACACAATGTCATATTTTGTCCCTGACCAGGTACATGTACATTTTCATTTTGTGTCTATTTTCAATTTCTCTAGGTTCGAGTGTGTATGCAGGCTTTGCCATATTTTCGATTTTGGGTCACATGTCTCACGTCTATGGAATGCCGGTTGAAAAAGTGGTGAAGGAAGGTCAGATACCCATGATACTGCTTATTGTACTTATAAGATGTAAAATGGCTGCTGTATGTTCTCTGATGTTTTGTTTCCTCATCTTTGCAGGGTTTACCCTGGCATTCGTTGCATATCCAGATGCTCTGGCTAAACTGCCAATTTCCCCTCTGTGGTCGATACTGTTCTTTTTCATGCTTTCCATAATTGGCCTGGACACTCAGTTTACAATGATAGGTGAGACTAACATTACCAGTGGAAGGGATCTGCTGTCATACCATGCTAACTGGCATATATCTTGATTCAAACTATAGGATCTGTGTTGAAGCAAATAACCAGTCTTTGTTATTCAGTTTACTCACTAATTCTCATCTCTCCTCTTTATTGTTAGAGGTGATTTGCAGCTTTTTAACTGATGCCTTCCCTGAAACCCTCAAATCCAAACGTCCCTTGTTGACTCTAGGGATATGTGTCATCATCTTCCTCCTGGGCCTGCCATGTGTAACAACGGTAAAGTAGATCTGCCAACAGAGACTAAACAACTACTGTCTGAAATTATTCGGGCCGAAGCAGTGACCGCTGCTGCCAAAACATACGTAAAATTTGCTGAAACTTTGCAAAAAATCAAAAATCAAATAGATTCAGCACATGGGCGTGCCAAAGTGACTCGATATCGACATACAAAAAAGTCATTTTTTATGATTCACACACATCGTATTTTAACAATCTCCTTTTAGAGGATTAGACAGATTGACAGTGTAAACAAACAACCTCGACAATGAAAGATTGTGCTAATACTTGTTGCATGTTTGATGACCTGGCACCACCACATTTACATGCCAAGATTAAACATAATCATAGCACCACCTACCAGCAACAGGAATGCACGCCACAGCAGGATGTGACCCTTAACTCTGCATTACCAAGCTGTGTCAACCAACCTCCAGGGATTACAGAGCAGCCGCACCGCACCCCGACTCGCACAAACTGCGAGGTCCCGACTATTGCTACTTGCAGCTTTTATTGACATTATTGTCCTGCATACCTACGGTGCCTGTCTCTTTGTGTGTGTGTGTGTGTGTGTGTGTGTGTGTGTTTGTGTTTGTTTAAATAGGCAGGAATATACTGGGTAACTCTAATCGACCATTTTGCTGGTAGCTGGGTGCTGCTTATGTTGGCTTTTATGGAGATCCTCAGCTTCTGCTACATATACGGTAAATATACCACAACTATGGTTTGTCTGTCTGTCTGTGAAACACATATTGCGTCAACCGCACATCTTATTGTCTTAACAAGTAGCATATTAATGCCCAGAGACGTACAGTGTAAAATTTGGTGCTTCAGTCTTCAGATAAACCACAGCAGCAGTCGATAACGGCCTCAGACCTCACGTCCAAATTGCCACCAGATTGTTTTTATAATAAGATTACTTCATCTCACCATATAAACTGATACAAACACTCACAGGTGCAGCAGGTGCACATTCATAAAACCTTTGTCTTCAAAGTAAAAGCATGTTTGTTTTGTTTGTTTTTATGGTGCTGCAGTTTGGTACTGATAACATGTATGGTACATACATGTTAGCAGTAATTAAACAAACTCAGTTTAATTTTATGAAAAACATTTGTAGTGGAAATTTATCTCGAGATGTGAAGAGTTTTTCAGACCAGAATTATCTTTGGGTCTTTAATTAAGCTCTGCAGAGGGTTTCACACTCAGCATGCTCAGAGTGGAACACCTTGAATAGTGAAAGGAGAAGGTTAAACAGGAAACATAAGAGACAACTGTTTCTAGTTATAGCATGAAAACTGAAGCCACCTGTAGTCTGGTTGAAACAGGAAGCTGCCTGCTCTTGCTTCTGCCAGACAGTTCCTCTTATGCGAGCACAACTGTTTCTAGATGAGTTATTGTTGAACACAGCACACAAGCATTGATCAGACTTCAAGCTAAGGTAATATGCAAATTTTTCCATTACACATTCACTATAAAATCTTCATTGCAGATAAACCAGGTAGGATGAACACAAATGTTTCTAACTTCACTCTGCACCATAGTTGCTTTGATAAAGGTCTTAGTACAAACAATAAAAAGTGACAGTATAGTGGAGAGGACTCCAGATAATTAAGACAGGCAAAGCTAACAGCCCATTCCAAACAGACAGGTTTAAAACTCCCACTGTACCAGTTCTGTAAATGTAAATCTTAACTTCAGTTGCTTGATTGTATTTACTGTACAGTATGTGCTTACCAACTAAGTTGTTTATCATACTCACTGTCTGTGACAATGATTTTAATGACATTTACTTGCCGAAGGTAGTTATGAACCTTGCTTGTACACTAAATTGTTAGCTTTTTTACTTCTTTGTCAAATTATTGTAAAAATACTTTGCTGGGGAGGTCAGGGTATTCTCAGTGTCAGCAAATCCCTTTTAAAGACCAAAACCAGCAAGGTGTTTAGTTTGTATCAAATGTCATTCAAAAAATAATAAATGTAGTACATTTCTTGGGGACTACTGCTTGTATGTTGTGCGGTAGTGAGAATTTACTATACTGCTACATTATCCAAACAATTTTTATTTTTTTCAAGAAATCCTCAGTTAAATTCCAGATAACAGGACATTTCAGTTTTGATTGAAAGACCCCTAGTGTCGAAATTACATATTGTTTGTTTAAGTTGCATAGCTAGCCTTTGCTTAGGATGGTGGTACTGGTCTTTTTCTCAGATTTGTTTGAATATATGCATTATGAATATATTCTATACATTATGTAAAAACATGTATAGAATATATAATATATACAGTTGTATGCTTTATTATTAGTTTATCAGTTGAGGATTATTACATTTATTCTGATTTATTTATTTTTACACACAACATGGCATTGTTGAAACCTTGGCTAGCATTTGACAGATTACTTGACAAATGTTAATGCAAGAAGAACCTTTCCATTGCACTAAAGCGTCTCCTTTGCGCATTTTTATTCTCATGAATTGCAGGAGGAAACAATTTAATTAAAGACATTGAGATGATGGTTGGGGAGAAGAGCTTTTGCTTCTGGCTGTTGTGGAAAACATTTTGGTTCCTGATCAGCCCCTGCTTAATTTTGGTGAGTAGTTTCATTTTTTTTTTCTTTATAGTATGAAACTAAATTTATTTGGGAAACTATTTTTTATTTAACATTTTTATGACTGCACCAGCAACAGCCAGTGACCATAGGCATGTTGTATCCATCTGTCAGATTCTTCAAGAATATTTCAAGAACACCTTGAGAAATGAGGGCCATCATGTGGATCTCAATAAATATGATTGAATGTTTCAGTGTATTTACTATTAATTCCTTTGTCTATTTAGGTGATCTTCATCTGGTCTCTGATATTCTTTATTCCCCCCACCTATGGAGGAATCGAATACCCAGAGTGGGGCTTGACTTTGGGTTGGTGCATGTCTGCATCCATCTTTATCTGGATCCCTGTTGTCATTGTGTATAGGCTGATGAAAGCAGAGGGAGGCTTCTTGGAGGTGCGTACATTGTCTTTGTTAATTGTATGTTCTGTAAATTTAAAACAGTGTAAGTGTGTACTTATATTCAGGGTAATTTCTATTTGTGTAATACTGTACTTTCAACAGCGTGTGAAGACAACGTGCACTCCCTCTGAGGATTGGCATCCATACCTGGAGATCCATCGAGGAGAAAGATACTCAGAAGAAAGCTGTCGGCAAAGGAACTCAGCGTCAACAAGGAACAAGCCAATATAACATGACATTGTTACTGCAAATGCAATTTTAATATTGATTTGTGTGTCATGTTTTCTTGTGTCCAAGGTCATATTAATTATGAAGTAGTAGTAGTAAAATCCATTCAGAATGCTTTACATTTTACAAACACTACATGCAGGTACACAGTTTTATTATTTTTTAAAATTCCTGTTCATTACATTGACACTGATTCTGATCAAGTCAAAACTTCATGAGGAATGTAGAACCAGTAGTTAAAAAAAATGATCTGACTTTTCGCAAAGACATATATCTCTTTTCTTCAAATCAGGTTAATAGTTAAAGCTAAAACCATTGAACAGTGTTATAATGTGATTATACTGTCTCATGAGTTGACTTTAAAGACAGTTTAAATCTTTAAATGCTGCCGTTGTCATTGTGTACAGGGAGTCATTCACAAGTACACATTGCTGTGATCGTTTATACAGTTTTCAGGCTCTGTAAGTTTCAGGACAACTACCTCATCAATTACATAAAGATTGAAGTGGTTCAAATTCTGTCATATCTTTTATCTTCATAATGTACCTTCACTAAATGTCTCTCATTGTTTAAATATTAGGTCCAAACTGTCACTTTACAGACTGTCTACATAGTTCAAGATGTTATTGCAGTTGGCTTTTGAACTGTTCTGTTATTAATACATTCCTTCCTTGTTTGCTACAGAGCATCTCTCCTCATCATTCTTTTAAGAGCTCCATCTGCTGGACATCATGGCCCTAAAAATTACAGTTTCTATTCTATACCTTGTATTATTTTCATTCCAGATCATACTTTTGAAAGTACTGAAATAGTATTTTCATGTCCTTTTAAAAACATACAGTATGAATAGGTTAATGTGGGACAACTCTCCAATATGGATCTGCCTTGTAATAATTATAAGCAGTTTAATCCTTTCTGTGTTAACCCTAAAACTTTTTTGAAGACTAAGAAAAAGCTATTGGAGGCATATCGTAATACGTAACACTGAAAAAACTGATTTAACCCTACACCACAAATTATAATTTAGCAGATTCACATGAGAATGACAAAAAATAAGGTGTATAAGTATATAATTTCACAAAGAGATAAAATAGCTCAGATTTCATGTACTACCTCAGGACTGATGTACTACTGAATATAATGGTTTGTAAAGGTTTGTTTGTTTTGTGGCATTTGTCAAAAACCTAAATGAATCGTATGGTGCTGTCTTTGTTTTCACCACTGTCTGAATAATAAAGGCCTAATGGTGAGAGTATGTGGCAGCATTTCTTTTTATAAACTGTAGTCAACAGAAAAATAATCATTCAGGTAAATTACAGATTCCTGACAATATAAGTGCAGTAACAAAGTATATGTACTTTAATACTTCCCATCTCTGCTCACTTATATAAGTCCATTCTTTCCCAAAATGTTTGATAAGAGTCCTGGCCTGAAGACATCTACATGCCACTATTCAAATAAAGTTATTGCGTCACCCACTGGAAACAGGAAGTTACATGTTTTCATACTTTCCCACCTACTAGCATCAGGAAGTACTTCTCATGTCACAATCATCATTCCTTATACACGTAATTATCATGGTCTAGTCTAAAAGTTTTGCACATCAACAAATGAATGTTTGGTGCATGTACTCACTCATTCACACAGTGTTTGAGGTGTGTTCTTTAAAGTTGATAATTGATAAACTAATGTCTCTTGCGGATTTGCAGTTGAATGATTTTTAATGGAACATGCATGGAATACACAAAGCCACCAGTGATGTGAAGTTGCTTTAAATGTCATATTTATTCAGGTTTTATGAGCCAGGTGTTACACAGCTGTTCCTGAATAGGCCTTACTTGGATGGTCATATGTTACATGATTATTGACCCAGATGTTAACCCAACAACATGCAGTTCCTCCGTGGATGATTTAAGCCCAGTTGCAGCACTTGCAGCTGTTATCGAACACCAGGCCGACAGCACAGTGCTGGTCATAGGTCTTTCCTTGGCTGCACTCATAGAAGTGGTTCTTGTTGGTTGCATCAGGGTAGAGTCCATTGGATTTTCCAGCACAGAAGCCAGATCCTCCGCTGCTGCTGCCACCGCTACTGCTGCCGCCACTGCTGCCACCACTGCTTCCGCCACCACCGGGCTGGGGCTGAGCGTGCTGGGTTGGTGTGACTGGAGGCAGGGGGTTAGAACGAGAGGCACAAGCTGAGGAGAGAAATGAAAATAGGTAAAACATGGAAATATTCTCATTGCGATTTTTACAGGCAGGTGTGTTTTTCATGCGTACAGGCTCCAGTTCCCAGTCCACTCTTGATGGTGTTGATCAGAGGGTATCTTCCCTGGCCACAGAAAGTGCCACTGAAATCATCAAGATCCAGACTCCACACCATGGCTCCACCGAAACCGCTCTGCTTCAGCCACTGAATCTGTAGAGCGGATGAGAGGTTAAACCAAGTGTTAAAAACACAACATTTGGAGACATGTATGTGAATAATTATAATCAACTTCATACCTTGATTTGGAAGCTCTTCACATTGTCATATCCAACCCAGGTTCCCTGGTTGTAGGCATATGGCACATCCTGGGTGCTGTCCCAGGCCTGAGTGGCTCCCTGCTTCAGGAAAGAGCAGATCTGACGGCAGAGAGAACCTTTACGTTAAGGATCCACACAAGATTTAAGTAAATGTTGCATATGGAAGAAAACCAGAAGCCCCAACCTCATAGTAGGCCCAGAAACCAGCCTGACGAGTGAAAGTTCCAGCAGGTCCAGGTCCACTGGCAGGAGCTCCCACAGCTGTGTTGGAGGAAGCCAGACGGAAGGTGTGGCCATAGGTGGGGAAACCAACCAGCAGCTTCTCAGCTGGGGCACCGTTGCTCTTCCAGTAGTTCATGGCATAGTCCTGCACATGAGAGAGTACAGACCAGCATGAATGTCTACTCCTTGATGTCATGTTTATTCATTTACAGCAAACAGAGACAATTAATGGTCACTTCACTCACCACATTGAAGTAGACCATGGCTCCCTGGTCAGCGGGTCCTTTGAACAGAGGGCTGTTCTCTCCAACATTGTGCTCCCAAGAACCATGGAAGTCATAGGTCATGACGTGGAAGTAGTCCAGCACACTGGTCAACAGACAAAGGGATTCATGTTTAGCGTATTATACAACAATTGTGAGAGTGTGTCATGTTTGCATGCACACACACTTACGCGCCAATCTGAGCAATCTGGTATCCAGAGTCAATGGTTCCCTTTCCAGCAGAGACAGCAGCAGTCAGCATCAGACGGGGACGGTTGGTCTTCTTGCCCTCAGCCTCAAAGGCGCTCATCAGTTCCTTGAGATCGACAAGGAGAAAGAAACAGCAACAGTCACACGTTTTTTAAAAGTATATAAATCCATCTGTTGATTGATATGTTTCACTCTCAAAGTCTGTTGCCATTATTTACTATTGAGACTTCAACCGTACACATTTACATTGATGACAGTTATTAAAGATTAAACAGAAACCTGTAATTTAGAGAGAAACTGCTGAATGTGCATTAACATGAGGATTTGTATAATGCACATTTGTCAAAGTAAAATGGATTTCATGGCGTAGAAGTTTGTGGATTTTACTTTCTGTTCTTTTCTAGATTCTCAGTTTGAACTTGGAACAGTTGATAACAATGCAGCGCAAAAGGGACTGTCGGGTAAAGTATGACTGATGTTGTTTGTAGTGTTTATTCTATGAATATACTCTTGAGATATGACCAGTTCTACAGGATTTCCTGACATGTTACAGTTACTTGCAGGTTTTGCCAGTGACATGTCACCATGGTAGTGTTGGTCTACAACATGGATTCATCATAGCTGGTAACTGAGTGTCAATAAGACCCACCTGGACCAGAACAGTGTAGCGCTCCTTATCCTGAGGTGGGGAGCCACGAGAGCCGGGGTACTCCCAGTCAATATCCAGACCATCAAACTCATACTGACGCAGGAATGTGATCACGCTGGTGATGAAGGTCTGACGATTGGCAGGGGAGGAAACCATGGCTGTAAACCTGGAGGAGGTCAAGATGACAGTCAGAGCGATGTTCCTGCAAGTGTTACAAGATCCTCTTGGTGAGAATATTGATCCTCGTGTCATCACTTACTTCTGAGTACCAAAGTTCCAGCCTCCGATGGCCAGCAGTGTCTTCAGGTTGCTGTTTCTGCAAGCAACAAAAACATCCATTTAGAACCCTTTCATTACAAAGTACTGTAATGTGTGTTTCCATGTGTGCTGGAGTCTCACTGTCACAGCATTTCTTGTGTACTTACTGGTTCTTCAGAGCCTGGAACTGTCCATAGAGTTTCTCATCGTCCCACTCATAGGTCTTGATCATGTTGCTGTCCATTCCAGCGAAGGCATAGATGAGGTGGTCACAGAGACATGGGTCAATGTTGGTGGGGAAATACTTGCCTGCTCCGGGACGGTACTGTCCCCAGTTGGTGAAATAACAGGAGAGGATGTAGGATGATCCTGCAGTATATGGAACAATCACTCTGACATTAGTTTACAAACTTCAGTATACATGAGCAATACTTAGTGGAGAGAGAAAATAATTACCTAGCTGCACGTGCAGCAGGAGTGCCAGTCCTGCAAAGAGAAGAAAAACGTTTAAGAGAGCATGAAGAGGCAGGATAATTCCACCTGAATTTAAATGTGTTGTAACAAAGTTTGAAAAGTTTCTGTGAACAAGGAGCTCAGCTTACCGACGCAGATGAGTAGCTTGCCCATGTTGTCTCTGTACAACGATTTAAGGCTCCTCAGACTCTTTTATGCTCCTCAGGTCCTCCTCCATATCTGCAATATCTGTGACGTGTGTTTGAAGAAGCATGAAGACTCAGCATAAGTGAAAAGTCAAACTTGTTCTTTTATTTGGTCACAGCTGATAACCTTCATGTGACTTTTTGACAATGATATGATCCGATATAAACAAATTATTTCCAAAGCTTTTGAAATTGGCAGAAAAGCGTCTTCATGTGTCACGTGGCTTCATATGCACCACAAGGTTTTCACTGTTATGACTATAACTTTCAATGGTTAACAGGTGTTTTATAAATTTAATTTTCCATGATCGGTCCTCATGACGTAACTGAATTACCCACCTTTTTCCATTGACACAAGTTGTTTGACAGCGATGTTTGCTAGGTGGTTCTTAACTTCTCTGCTACATACCTTATCACCCTCACATGCAATCAGTCATCACTGATGTTTATTTGTCCTTCCCTGCCATTGGATGTGGATCAGCAGTTGATGAGTGTTATGCGATGTGGGTTGTAAAATCTATCTCACACTGACGGTGCCATCACTTTGAATTTCCATTATGACATACTGAATGATCATTTTTAATGTTGGGCACCAAAAGCTGCCACTTAGTCTCCATCTGTGAAATTCCAAAATTAATCTACAAATACTTGGAAGTTACCTTGTAATTTGTAGACTTATGGAGAGGAAAAGTGCTTTGAAATGTTTTAAGGTAAAGCCTCTAAACAGGAGTGTTGAAAATGTTAGTTAAAAACGAATGAACCGTGTGTAGGACTTAAGTAATGCTACTGGATGAAATGTGGCCCAACCAAATAGCTAAAAATCATCTGCATAAAGTGAAACATAATATTTTTCATTATCTTTACATATTTATGATGAATAGTTTGAGACTGGACAGGGGTCTATGGGTTCTTCTAAATCATATGTAAAAAAAGAATGAATTTACCTCCTATAAGAGGGCTTCAAGATTAAATGATCCCACCTATTCAGTTTACTTTACATTTTAAGTCCTGTTTACATGACTGATATTATTTTTATGATGCTCCTAAACAGGTAAAGAGGAAAAGAAAGAAAAACAAAATTCACAATAAGCATTTGCAGTTATATACACTGTATAAATTAAGCTTTTGGGTAAAATTATTATGCAGGGTATATTTTGCATCTGTCTGAGTCACTTTGACAACAGCCCTGCTTTCACATCAGAGAGCTGCATGTTGACACCTTTTCAAGGACAACACCCCTTTTTGAATTATATCATATTCCAACCTGTGCACAGATTCAATCACAATCTCAATCATTCAGTCACATACACACTTATATTATTTGGTAATAACTGAGGTGCCTGTTATGCAATGGTGGATTAATAAATGTGTAAGGAATGATGTTCAGTATGAGGACTCTAAATTGATGTTTTCCATGTTGACCATGTTTGCGTAATGCATTATTTAATAAGCACTAAACTACAGTCCAGCTGATGTTGATGGGGATATCATGGTTTTGCAGGTATTTGGTAAAATAGTCCTTGTTGTGTATAAAAAAATGTAATCATGGCATCAAGGGAAAACCTACCGGGTGAGTGAAAGTTTTGACAGGTTGCAATAAAAATTGTGGGATCACTAAAGTCATTAATTAATATATCTGAGGCTATTCATTAAATGTATGCAGATTGTGAAGACTGGGATTGATCTGCCAACCCTCTGGTCTGAGGACAACTACTCTACCCCTCAGCCACAATGCATTGTGGTTTAATTCCTACCTCCACCCTGATGTTAGGTTTTCATCAGGTCTCATAGTATGTTAGCTACTAAGATTATGAATCCTGATTGGTCTAGGTACAGATCAGGGGGCAGATCCAGGACTTTCTTTTACATTACAAGAAATGGTGTTTTTAAATTATTTATTTTTTTCACATTTTTGTGAATAGCACGAGAAATAATGCAGAGCTCTTCATGAAAAAAATCTGAAATTTGTATAATGCTTGTATCTATGAAAAGGTGATTTTTTTTTCTGGATAATGATATGAATTTTGTAAATCATAATAAACACTTTTAGGTGATCTACCTTTATTCAGTAAGTGAGTGCTACCACCATAACCCTCTCACAAATGTCTCTTTGGGGTTTTACATTTTAAATTTGAGCAGAATTTATTTAAAAGCAGTTGGTAGTTGAAGTGATTCATTTAATGCTTAGCGAATATTTAAAGTTATACATACAATGTTTTGTAAGAAAGAGCAGAGTGTTTGATGCACTACAGAATCTTACCACCAGAGAGAGTCAATAAGCTCTGTTAGCTTTCAGATCCATTCAGTAGAAAATGTGCAAGTTATAATTTCCTCTGCAGTGATGTCTGCTTTTCAACAAGGTCAAAACACTGGAGTAAACTGCGATCAACACAGGCTGTACCTCTGAAACAACAGAGCTTGTTTTTCACCACTATGGAGAATTATTAACTTTTAATTTAACTTTCACAATGGCAACCATGTACAGGGAAACAGCAGATAAAACAGACCTGTTGCCACCTGCATATCACAGCACACACAGTGATGGGGAGACAGGATTTAGCTACAGAAACAAATTCAATCAGTACAAAATGAAATACTACAGGATAAGACTGATAATACATCAGTTATATTTCCAGGTCATTCCCAGCCATCACTGCAGTAGCTGTGATTTTTCTAGACTGTGTAAAACTTGATCAGAGCTGTGGTGTTGCATATTCAAGGCATAACAAGCCTCCTTTACTTTTCTGTTTGACAAAAAAAATCATTAAAACTGTAATGTATGATGTCACTCTGTACACATTTTTAAAATGCAATCAAAATGTGAATGCAGTGCTAAATGTGAGAGGCACTCAGTGTTCATTTCCCTCGATCTAGCTCGGCTCCCTCCATCCTCACCCGTTACCCCTCCCACAAAATGCAGCCTTCTTCCAACAGCCCGTTGCCGTAGATACTACTGGGCTTGTCACCATGGCAGCAAATACTCAATCATTTTCTGTCTTCCATGTGCACACATGCACTTGCACATTTTGTTGTAATGTAAGAGGCTTGTCCCTGTGTCCCTTAGTGTTCCTAGGGAACAGTCCACCTGTGAACAGAATTCAAATGCTGTGACGGGGGAAGGGGATGCTCCGCTTGACACTGAAGGATATGATGCATGATTATGTTGTGTTAGATCCTAACACACACACACACATCATTCTAACAGTTGGAAGTGTGTGTGTGTGTGTGTGTGTGTGTGTGTGTGTGTGTGTGTGTGTGTGTGTGTGTGTGTGTGTATGAGTGTGCGTGCATGTATGAAAGCTTATTCTCATAAATGAATCACATACCTAAGCTTGATTAGCTTCTGTTTAGCTATTCTGGAATTATTGTTATTATTGTTGTTGTTGTTGTTGTAATTATTATTAATGTTAATAATAATAATATCACTGAATGTGACTCTATGCCATGTGGAAACACTGAATCAAATATTTGGCACACAACAGTGTGTGTATCACCATCGCTGCTAGGATATCGCTACATCATTGATATGAAACACATTGCGTACACTTTGTACATTTACACTTTGTATCAAAACAAAACAAAAAATACAATTAAAAAAACACATTAAAGTGCAGCATCACACAAGAGGCTGTATCTTCAGCCCCCACACAATGAAAGTGCTAATGAGAGAGGTCTTTGACACCAGACACGTCTTGAATTTTCACATCGTCTGTCGACGTCACACACAGCTGACATCAGCTCATGGAGGATGAAGTGCACATGGGGAGAGAGAAAGGTGAGACAGAGGGACAGAGGGGTGACTTGACTTGAAAGAGTGAGGAGTGAGAGATGGGAGGATATAGCCAGAGCTGATTTTCTTTCTCCAATAAAAGCAACAGCCCCCCAGTGTTGCCATGGCGACCTCCTCTCGCTCCCTTCCTTTCAGCGAGCTAGCACTTATCCTTGCTGCCTCTCAGTCAGCAGGGCATGTCGGTGTGTGTGCTTTTGTGTGCTGGCTCCTGAATGAATCAAGCAAATGAAGGGGAAAGCCACTAGAGGCCATGTCCGACTGTTTCTCACACACACACTCACACCCACATGCACATAATACACATTAATATAAGCCCTAAAGCTGCAGAATTTTTCAAACCACTGAGTTAGCCGACTTCTTTCTTCGTCTCTCCTTACATTCTGCAGTGGCTCCACATTTTCTGTCCTCTACAACCACTCCGGTTACTGATTTCAGTGACCGCACACCCACACATCCTCCATACATATACCGCCTGTAAACGGGAACTGTGATGAAAAGAAAAAAGATAAGGATGAAAAGGGCACTATGAGAGATTTTTTTCCATTAGCCTAAGGTAAAGATTACGAACGCAAACAAGATAATTCATATGAAACCAAATCGCCTCCAAAGTCACATAGGAGGACGCAATGTCCTTCTCACCTGAACTTGAACTTGAAATTGGAATATTTATATTTAATTTATATATGTATGTAGTTACAATGTAAATGATTCACCAATATCTTCTGTTTGTGGATAGTGTTTTTTAAAATTGGTTCTTAAGAAAGTTCAACTATTTCAGATGCCTGAACTTGAGAATTGTTCACCTGTGTCCTTATATTGAAGAATCCTATCGTCTTCTTAAAGTTAAAGCACATGCCGGTTACTCCTAATTAGCGTATAGGTAAAAGCCCGGCCAATGTCCACAGGCATGAGACTGCAGGGCTTTGTTCAGACAAATTTACAAAACTAAAAATATGCACTGAAACTTGTTCTTTCTTTTGTGGTGCATTTTCTTGAAATTTATTTCTAAGAATCTCATACATTCAAATTATTATAAATCAAAAAGATATTATACATTATCATTAATTTAAATCCTACACGTTTGTTAGGTTGAAGAAAAACAATTTCTGATTATTTTGCACCAGCATGTCAATGGTCACGTGTGAACAAGTGTGCTCTGTTCTTAATTAAGCCCAAATCCTGGATAAGAAAACATTGGTGAATGTCAGAAACTTCGTGAAAACTACGTATTTGGGTTTTAAGAAGAAAATTCTTTGGTTGGTCTCATCTGATCTGCACATGCTCGCATAGACTCTTCTTCTAACTCACAGTTTTCACACTGGAGACAGATCTGCTCAGGCTCTGTGACTCATCATCAGTTTATTCTTCATCAGTGACCAGAGGCTCCCCTCCTCACTCTTCACAAGGTCTGCAAAAAAATAAATTCATCTTTTGTTTCATCACTCACTGTATTGAATTATTATGTGGACAGCAATAAGAGAGGAGGAGTTGGGCAAAGAAGTTGTTGAGATTGAAGAAATAAAACATTTACTATTTATGCAGATTTTGGGTTTAATTTCGTTCCCACAAACATCTGGTAACGACTGCGGCTGCTTCTGCTGAAAACTTGTGTTGCTCTGTTACTCTGTGATGAATCGTCGTTGTTTTGTAAGATCCAATTCTCAAAGAAATACAGAATTTGCATAGACTCAGTGTCCATCCAAACAGATGTGATTCTCAGAATCCACTGATGCCAAATGTTTATCTTTTAGGATGTGCAGGTAATGCAAGTTGTAGTGGTACATTTTCTGTAGCTTTAAACTAAATGTGAGGATAAGGTAAAAACACTAAACTCAATTCCATATGACTGCTCTACACAACCATTACAAATAACTGTCAATAATAATAATATAACCATGGTGAAGCTTTGCTTAGGTTTAGATACGAAAAACCCACGGTTAAGTTTTGGGAAATATCACAGTTCTTGGATTTAAATAACCACTTAGTTAAGATTATGGGAGCTTTATCATCATGGTTACAAACAACACTCCAGAGACTTTCCTGTTGTGAAAGAATCAATTTCTTGGATTTTCACATTAAAAAGCATTTGCTGTGTCAGCCACTCAATCACTAACCCCTGCTTCAGTATATAGTTAATGCTAGAGCACTCTATAGTGAGCTCATGGGCAAAAGAAAACACACTACTTACACATTTTCTCTGCACCGAGAATTACATCATTTTTGTGTCGGCCGTTGGAAAATCCCATGGTACATTTTAATGTTTATTTCACACTTTAGTAGTAATACATAGATATGTGGAACGACCATCACAAATGTAAACATAAAATTCTGTACCACACTTCATGCAGTTTTTTCATATTTTAGCATCACAGCTTAAATTTTAAAAATATTCAAGACAAGTTATAAAACTGGATGTTTTAAAAATTGGTTTGTGATAATGCTGGCAAATGTAAACCTGTCTGTCTTTATCCTCAGTATCATTTGAATATTGTTGGTAATAGTAAGGAGTAGAATCATCAGAGAGAGAAGACTGAGACTTGTTACCTGAGCCCCTCGGCCACCTTTTCTCCTGTCAACGCCACAAGCGCATTGCTTGGTGAAATATGTTGTTGCCTAGTGACCATCTGTTGTACATTACTTTTCAAGATGCATTGTGGGAAAAAATGAGTCCACTATACAGTGGACTAAATAATGAGTGGTGAGTATTTTCGGACACAGCCAATCTATGGAGAATGACTCAGCTGTGAGGACATTCTCTGGAGCTCAGTTTGAAGATGGCAACATGACAAAGGTAATTGTGGCTCATTTTCTGAAACATGTTTTTTTTTTATATTTTTGTTTTGTTTTTAGTTGTTAAGAAAGTCTGACTCAAACCCTGATTCTGTGTCGGGACCTGTACGAGTCAAGTTTGGTAGTAAAACTTACTGAGATGTAGGGGCCAATGTGAAGCTGTAGCTGCCATTTGCACAGACCGCCTCCACATGGTTTACACTGTGTTTAATGCTGCAGAAATGATATCTATGGTGTTACTGCTGTATTCCTGCAGCTTTTTACCTCCATTCCAGTGCAGTCAAACTGGATCGCCTCCTCTATTTTCAGTGCATAACCAAATTAATAGCATTTTCAACAGAGAGTGATAATGATCACATTGAAAATATATACATGCTGCAGTATCACTGAGCCTCTCACTGGCTGTACACATACTGGACTAAACTTTCATTCATTAAGTACCAGTTGCCACCATGTACCATGTGGAACTATTCAGAAAGTATAGGAATCACTAACACACTATTGGAATCAGAGACATGTAATAAACAGCTAAAAACCCAGAGTATATCCCATAGTAAATTATTATCTTATTGCTTTGTCTTTTAAGCACCATTAAAATCATCCCCATGTCAATCTCATCGAAGCTTGAAAGGAAGTTAACATGGTGAGAAATTTACATCTGAAATCCTGTCATGAAGTTTGCACTGGAGATTTGTAATGGTGTTAATAAGAGTAGATACACCGAACAGAGTGTGAAATAGTGAAATATTAAAAAACTAAAATAAAAAAACTGAAATGCCATCAGGAGCCAGAGAAAAACTTCTCATCCAGCAAAAATAGCTCCGTAACTTAGACAAAGTAATTTTCCTTTTGGCTTGTGACAGAGGGAAAGAGAAAGAGTGAGAGAGTGAAGCAGCGAGCAGAAAGAGAGGAGGAGAGAGGAGAGGGACAGAAGCTCTGCTGCAGAACACACCTCATCTCCTCTGTAGCTGGAGGGAGAGAGGGATAGAGAGAGAGAGAGAGAGATAGAGGGAGAGACTGAGTCTGTGCCAATTTTTCTCTTCAGCCCCAGCAAGAGGGAGAGAGCGAGGGAAGTGATATTTCAGGAATCTTAAGAGATCCACAAAAACGTGTGACTGGGAGGGAGAGGAAGAATCACAGCATCCCTGCACATGAGGCATGTGCAAAGAACGACTGACGACTAATGAAGGAGGCAAAAGAGATGTAGTCGACGCTTCTCATGCGGTAAGAAAAATGTGATGATATCATTTTCAGAGGAAGCTAAGGACTGTTGCACTCACACAGAAATGCAGTCACTCTTACACACATGCAGGACACACACTCACTCACTCTGAGTAAAAGCAGCAGACGTGATGGTTGCAGGTGTTTGTTAGAGGTGAAGGAGTGTGGAGGTCTGTGGTTGCAGATGCGGGAAAGTGCATCAGTTTCTGTGTTTTTTTTCTTTTAATTTTTATAGGATCTGCATCCAGAGCCTCTACCTCTGTCATACAGCCGTCTCTTTCCGCCTTGTTGCAGTGTCTCTCTGTGTCATAGCAGCACAGCAAAAACAACCCTTATGTAATGAATCATCTCATGAAAGCATTTATTTCTACTCCACACCTTCCTACAGTCTGTGGTCCTCTCTGGCTGCATCATTTGGTCAGATTGGATAAAACTAAGTCAAATCCAGATGATGAGCAAACATGTTTAACTTCAACTTCTGCAGAAACATCAATGTTTCTTCACAACAACATGTCAGAGTTTCCTTTTTCACATGGGTGAGAGTCTGAAACCTTTCAAGCCACTGATTTAATGATGATTGTGCACAAGACTACATTTTGATTGTTTAAGCCATGCATAATGGCTTCTTTTTTAAACCCAGAATTGCACAACTTGTTTTATTGCAAGAAGAAACATATTTTCTTTAACACACATGTCAAACTTACACCAGAGTAAATTCAAAAGTTATAGCAAAGGTTTGATTTTGCATGTTTAGGTTTATAATGAATGACTTGAAGCCTCCTCATTCCATCTCACTGCATCATTGGATGTGTTTCCTCTCATTTAATATCTATCATGTATCTATCATGTGTCTCCCTAATCGTTAAAGTCGCAGACAGACTTGAGTGTAAACATCAACTCGAAGGTTCAGTTTCTTTTATAAGTCAAATTCATGTTACAAACTGGCCGAACAAATGCAACCAGACTAATGGAATACTTAATGTATTTTTTTTTCTCCTTAATAGGTCACAGTCTGGGGTCTGTGCAGTGGTTCAGAAATCACATATGCATATATTTTGGGTGTGTTGGTGAGTGTGTAGAGGGAAATAGATTCATGTGTATGAGATAATAAGAAATATCTGGCCAATGGAAACATTGATAGATCAGTTATGGATCCAGAAACTTGAACAACACATCTCAGGTTCAGAATAGAGACAAGGAAAAGATAAAAGATATGGAAGTCCAACAACACAGAGAATAATATTTGGTTTATGCTCTGCAGAAGTGATGGATTGAGAGGTTTGGGACATTCCTTTAAATTCTTCATTAATGCATATTTGCTTGAGCATAGTATTTAAAAAGACATTCTGTTTGAGCTATGGTATGTGCTGAGAAAGTATCTATACCAAAAGTAGTAATTGTTGTGGAATACTGTGAATACTGTTGTCTTTTGTAATGAATTTATGTACTCTTTGGTAAATAAATAAGAAAACCTAACTTTCACAGAGCAAAGACACAAAATGCTTCATAAAAATAAAACAAATCTGTTAAAAACACAGTGAATGTAGTAACAAAAAATGTAATATATGCAATAGATTGACAATAACAATGTTTTAAACACTGGACAGCACAAGAAGAGAACCGGCCAGTTTGAATAAAAGACTCCTCGGTTGTCTTATAAATAAACAGATGCCACTGAACATATGTCAACTGTAAGAGCAGAAATCCACAGTGTTAATTTCATTACTTTGGTTTTTACATTTTTAGTTGTAATTTAGATAATTTGCAAAACACTGAGGACGAAATTTGAAATTAAGACAAGGTTAAATTTAGTATTAAAGGCCTGGTGTTTAGGACTTCAGGGTCCTTTTAGAAATGAGGAAAAGAATGAGCCCTATTGACAGCAGGTCCTCTTCCATAGAGGGCGCCATGTTGCACTGCAAAGTCTCTACAGCAGCCCAGAGTGGACAAATAGAACCTTGGCTCTGCAGAGGCCCTGTGAGGTTTTAATAAGGCAAGTGTAGGTGCCACTAAATCCTCCAAATTGAATCTTTGACAAAACTAAATGTAATTGGTTGATTTGGATTAGTTCTATAAATAACACATATTTTAATTATTGATTCGTCATTATTCGACAGAATAATTTGATGTCTTGTTATTGGACAGAAAACAGTTAAAATCTTTATTTTACAAGTAATCTCCCAGCGTCAAGACGACACAACATGGAAACATTTTTCTTGGCATTCTATTGAGCCAATGTTTCTGTATCACGCAGACAGTTTTTTTCTTACCTTAGTTAAATTAACGTCACTCAATAATTGACCTGCATTGTTAAAGTAGCTCTTGGCCATTTCAGTTTGTAGATTAAGATCAGTGCAGCTGTGTCTTTGTGTAACTATCCTTCAAAGGTTGGACAGAGTACAGTTGTGGATCACCTACAGTCCAGTCACATTTTAAACTTTCAAAGAAATCTGAGTCCGAGATTAAGAGGTCGAGTAATAACGTCCACTAAGATCAAAAAATATTCTCCGCTTATCCACTGTGAAAAGAAGAGGGAGGAGACGGAGTTCTGAAAGTAGCTGCTGAGTCATATGCAGCTGTTTCAAACCACTTTTCTGAATTGTTCATATTTAAAGGCAACAAAAGTCCTTTGTGCACACACATCAGTGCACAGCTCTGCTTTCCTGAAACTGCTGTCGCTTTTAAAAGAGAGTGACAAAGTCGAGGTGCATCAAAATGAAATGATGGCTCCATTATTGAGGAGGTTGTATTAAAAGATGAGAGTGGAGATGAAAGTGAATGACTGATAGAGGAGTAAGAAGAACCCCAGGAGGTGAGAACTGCAGCTCCTGTGTTACTGCACACTAAATTGGTTCAATATACTGCACACAGACACACACACAACACAGTGTTCACTTTTTTTTTGCATATACAATTTAACAGTAGTGTATAATATGACATACAAAACTGAGGAAAACGAGTATCTCTCCACAATTTCTCCTCATCACGTGATAGACGTCAACATCCTGCAGAGCCGTTCAGTGTCACTCATGAGAGCTGCAGATGCTTAATATACAACTTTCTTTCTACTGAGACAAAACTTCATCACAGACACGGGACAGATGTTTCAGTATTATAAATAAAGACGGATGAAGGAGGAAAATGTAGTAACTGATGCAGCCTATTAGCTGCAGTCATGGTGAACGTAACATCTCCTCATTCAAGTCCCTGTTGTTCATCAGTGTTCTTGTCAACTGATGCACAGATTGGACCAAAACAAACTCCAAACTAAATCTCAAAACACCAAGATGGAGAGAGGATGGGAGATCTGTTTCCATGGCAACTATGCATTAAGCCTTGCGTGGCCTCTCCTCGTGTGTGAGTTTCCCACGCAATTGATTTTAGATACCAGAACAAATGGCACTCAATACTTTGTGCTAATTATGCAATGTTGTTGACATTTCTTATTTAAAATGTTGAAATGTTATAAATAATTAATACTAGCCACAGTTGGTCATGCAAGGTTTTTTTTAGTCAGGTTGAAAAGCATCAAACAAAACGTGTGTGAGTGTGTGTGTATTGTTAATAATGACACTTAAAAAACACTATATGTAAGTGCAGTTTGCATCATGTAAAACACATGCATAGTGGTAATCAGATGGAAATATTACAGAAAACTGTATCTCTCAATCATTAACTCTCAAATCCTCAGTACTTAATTTTTTTCTTTATTCTTTTTCTCATCAGTGTCCTCCTTTCTTTCTCATTCCTCTTTGTCTTCATGTACCACTTCTGTAAAACCTCTCTCCATGTTTTTTCATCCTCTCTCTCCTCCGTCTTCGGCTAAAGAGCTTTCCTGCTTGTTGTATTTCTGCCTGTAAATCTTCATGTGACCTTGTTAAAGCATGAATTATAAAACCCAAATGTAAATTGCTTGGTTCTGAGAAGCTTCTAATGCTTTTATTAGAATGGCACTTTATAGAGCATATACCTCTGCCAAGGCCCAACAGTCCCCTTTAATTCAATGAATTTGCACCAGATTGCCCCATTAAATATCAGTTATATAAATATGCCAAATTTTTCATTAAGATCCATTTAATTTTCTCTAGGAAATCACTGAAAATGTTGAAGAATGCTCTATCTCACAATCTAGGGTAAAAAAAAATTCAGATCCGCACCAAAATTGAATGGGTTCCCCCCTGACCCATACTGCATCTTTCCATCAGGTAATTTGTCAAGTAGTTTTTGCTTGATCTTGTGAACTGACAAACAAAAAAACTAAAGCTCCTTGGTAGAGGTAAATATATTTCAATGACACATTCAGTTTTAATATTGAATTAATCAGCAGGTTTTAGTTTTTGCTCTGAATCGTTCTCGCCTTTTTTCTCTGACAGAACAGTGAGCTGTCACGCTGCGAGCTGTGAGTCCTGCACCTGGAGCCAGGATGTGAGATCGATGGTGTGACAACAAAGGCCGTTATTGAGCTACAGCCGTCGTGCATCCCCTGATCACTGCAACACATAAAAACATTCTTGGTGTAGTAGAGGGAAGACACATTATTTCTGAGTGCTGTTAACAATCCCTCTTTAATAGACTTCCATTTAATGATTGATTACACTTCATCGCATCTTTTGCAGTTTGCTCACACAACTTTAATCACACAGCTTCCCAAACAATCCTGGTCCAAATGATTCATCTCAGTTCCTCATAACAAACTCATCCTCACCCTGTCTGCATCAGCTTCTGTGAAACAGTGAGGATTATGAGGCCCACTTTAGCACTTCTACAGTCACAGTGTCTCCTGTGTGTGTTAGTTGGCGTGTGTGTGCCCGCTGTTGTGGGCTCACTACCTCACACGCTGCCATGGCACGTCTCGTGCCCGGTGCGGTGTGTGTGCCAGATAAAGCCATGGTTCTCCCCTGACTCGGTTTACCATGAAGCTCCTACTGTGGACTGCAACGACCTGCTGTTGACCACGCTCCCTTTGCCTATACCCCCGAACACGCACACCCTGCGCCTGCAGAGCAACCTGCTGTCTGAGCTTGACACCGAGGCGCTGCATGGGCTCCCCAACCTCACCGACCTTGACCTTTCCCAGAATCGCTTCAGCCGTGTCAGGACAATAACTCAGGGCTCCTCTCTGCCCTCTCTGCTCTCTCTTCACCTGGAGGAAAACCACCTCAGTCACCTCCCTGAGTCGTCTTTCTCCTCACTGCCAGCTCTGCAGGAACTCTTTCTCAGCCACAATAACTTATACTCAATCGCCCCTGGAGCCTTCATTGGTCTTGACTCTCTACTGCGTCTTCATATCAACAACAACAGGATCACCACCATCGACCCTTGGTGGTTCAGGGCTTTGCCCCACTTGGAAGTTCTCATGCTAGGGGGAAACCCAGTGGAGGCTCTTCCTGAGAAAGGCTTCCTGGCTCTAAAATCCCTCCGGAGTCTTGTGCTTGGGGGGATGGGTCTGAGAGGCCTGGCTGAGGAAGCGTTGGAAGGGCTGGATGGCTTGGAGAGCCTCTCCTTCTATGATAACTTGTTGACCAAGGTCCCCACACAGGCGCTGAGGAGAGTCCCAGGACTGAAGTTCCTCGACCTCAACAAGAACCGCATCAAACTGATTGAGACAGGAGATTTCCAAGACATGGTCCACCTGAAGGAGCTCGGCCTGAACAACATGGACGATCTTGTTTCTATTGAAAAAGCCGCTCTGGAGAATCTTCCAGAGCTCACCAAGCTGGAGATCACCAACAACCCTCGTCTGTCCTACATTCACCCACAGGCTTTCCTCCAGCTAAGCAGGCTGGAGAGTCTCATGCTTAACTCCAACTCTCTCAGCGCTCTGCACCAGCACATCATGGTCTCTCTGCCTAGTCTGCAGGAGGTCAGCCTCCACTCCAACCCACTACGATGTGACTGCCTGTTTCACTGGGCGGCCTTGCACCCTCACACAGAGAAAGACACACAAACAGATACAGGAACAGCTCGCATGGTGCGTTTCATCCAACCACAGGCCACCTTGTGCTCTGAACCACCAGAGCTCAGAGCTCGCAGAGTGAGAGAGGTGTCTTCTAGGGAGATGTCGGCCTTTTGCCTCCCCATTATCCCCGCCAGCTCCCTCCCATCCTATGTGGGAGTAAGAGAGGGAGGCAAACTGGTTTTGCACTGCAGAGGTCTTGCAGATCCACAGCCTGAAATATACTGGGTGACTCCCTCTGGGCTGAGACTTAGTCCTGCACCCGGACTCACAACCAAAGGTTTACAATCTCCGGCTCCCTGCCCCAGGCTGACACCTACTAAGGAACTCAACCACACATCCTCCTCTAGTCATGCTAAAAATGATACTGCCTGTAACCCCTCCAAACACTACCAGCTACTTCCTGAGGGAACGCTGGAGATCAACAAGGTCACTCCCAGTGAGGCCGGATTATATACCTGTGTTGCTGAGAATGTGCTAGGGGCAGATACACGCAGTGTTACTGTGGGAGTGCACAGCAGAAAAAAGAACAGAAAAGGGGGCAAGTCTGCTAACCTGAATGGATTTCAATCATTAAGACTGGATGCGAAGTTGGAGGCGACGGAGGTCGGACAATATTATGCTATACTGTCCTGGCAGAGAAGACGCAACCTCCCTTCGACTCGCCTTTCCTGGCAAGCCATATACTCAAACACCCAAACGCCTATATACACCACACGCATCCTGGCTGGCACACAGAGTTTCAATCTGACCCACCTGCAGGCAAAGACATTTTATCGCGTGTGCCTGCATTTAGGGACCATCGACGATGTCAAGCATGCCAACAGGAGGTTGAGAGAGAGCAGTAAGCCTCAGTGTGCCTCCTTCAAGACGAAGGACATCCCAGAGCCCAAGCCCAGCCTGCAGCTCAGCCCGGAGCTGACCTCCACAGCCGTGACACTTCTGCTGCTCACACTCATACTGCTGCTGCTGGCAGGTCAGAGCTGGGACACTCTGCCCAAGGCGGGGGCTAAAGAGATCCACGATACCCTTCTACTGGAAATCAAAAGTCCCAAGGCTCCGATCATCAATCACAACGGACATCAGCTAAAGCAGAGTGAGAAACTGCTTTTACATGAGGACTGCTGAGATCATGTAGATTTCAACATGGAGTAAAACACTGACAAAAACACTGACACACACACACACACAGACGCACAAACTGTCAATGTAAATAACAGCTAGAAGGAAGGAGTCAGCAATCAGAGAAAGGCGGACAGAGATTTGTATTTATTTTATATAAAGTATATATTGACATTGTTTCCGTGTTATTGTAAAGAAGGCCGAAACCCTCGCCGGAAATAATACTGGACAATCACACTCCTGCAGTGAACACAGGAACAAATGAGTCTGAGCAGCTGATGATCACTGGATTGAAACGGAAGAAAACCAACTCAAGATACCAGACAGATATTTTACAGAGAAGAACTGCTCAGACCTCCAGGGTGTTTTTAATGTTTCCTCTGTACATGTTCCACAGACTGAACCAGGCAGACAATACTCTGAGTGAAGTCCCTGCTTATTCTGGACTTTGTAAATCAAAGTGATTGATGTCAACAACCCTTTTGCTTTGCTCTTAGTCCATTGAACTGGCTTGTTCATATATGCATACAGTATACTTATCCAGATTAGCCGCCTAACATCCCAACATCCTTTTTCAGCATAAAGGTGATCCAGAAGTGACTGTGTTAAATTCTATTTTCAGCTATTAACAATAAATGAACAATAAAATCTTTTTAATTTATACAATCATACCGTTTCACATCTGTTTTCTTATCACAAACTGAGTTGAGATTAAACTAAAAAACGGCAATGGCACTCAGTAGCACGCTTAAGTCCAAATGTTGAAAAAAATCAGGCAATATTAAAGTATAGTTGGAAAATAATTCCTATATCTGCCCCCTGATCAGGATCCGAGTACAATCCTATGGGCTCCTATGGGTTTTGTGGAAATCTATTTAGTTGTTTTTGTGTAACCTTCTTTTTACAATGGACATAACAAAACATAACCTCCTTGGCTGAGATAAGGATCATTATCCAGCTGTGGATCACATCAGTGAACTGTACTAAACATAGAGCGAGCGATGACAGACTTTAAATCAAACTCCCATCATATAAATCTCATATTACTGATCATCTGCAGCAACAGCTCCTTCTTATCTGTATGCAGCTGCTGTTTCTCCACTGTAGAAATGAGTCGAATAAAAGCTCAGGATGTCTGACTCCTGATCATTAAACACAAGTGTGTCCCCCTGCTGGATAAGATCTGGAACTGAGCAGACGCTAGTCAGGACAAAGCAGAGGTTTACATTTTTTTAAGGTGGTCTTAATATTATACTCACATTTATAACAATATTATAACACATCTCTCTCTAGTGATCGAAAAATGTATCTGCCATTCTTGTAAAGAGATGACTCTCAAGGATCAGTCACATGTTATATTTCCTTTTTGTGCATTTAAAGTTGTAAAGAGTTGTTACACAGAGAGATGCCACTAAATTATCTGACTACTGATGATGCCTCAAAACTTCAGCTGAGCTTGAAAACTGATTTAGAATGAAGAACAAATTAGAAAAATGTTGTCTCTAAAATATCCAAGCACTTTAAACACATCAGGTACACATCAGGAAATTTTATACAAAATTGTACAGCTGAAATTACAGGCGACTTAATAAAACAATTACCTATAGTCGACAAGGGTCATCGCTGATTGGATGGATGAGTTGTCCGTCTATTAAGCAGGAAGGAAAGGCTGACTAAACGTGTTTTGTTGTGATGTTTATTATTTGTCGTGTTTTGTGATTTGACATTGTATTTTGCACTTCAGGGCCACTGTAGTTAACTCTATGCTTCTGAAATACTTATCTTGTACTTGTGATGAAATACTTCTAAATCTGTTTTTACCTAATCAAAAGATCTAAACACTTCTTACACCAATGGTTCAGGTTCACTTATTTGCCTTGAGAAACACAAATGCTGAATTATCATCTAAATTTACTCTTCGCTTCTGTTCTTTTTTTGAATAAACCTTCAATTACAGATGGAGCCCTTAATTCAAAAGGTGCATATATAGATATGCTAATAAAAATGAACTTTGACCACTAGTTAGACTTTGTATTTATTCACACAAAACATAATACATCTCTTTCAATAAGGCAACACAATACTGTATATACATACAATTATCTATATGTATACCATATTTGATGTTGTTATTTCCCAACTAACAACATGTCATTCTGAACTGTCACTAGCAAGTGTAAATAAATATTTTAGCAAGTCATGTAAAAGAGTACAAGATGCGAAAACTTCAAGTCATACTATCACGTCCGATGCAACAACTCTTTCCACACTGGAAACTTTGCTGAATTTTCTTGATATATTTCAGCTGCGTTTTTTATTTTCAGAGAGCAGACAAAAGGTTCACTGACGCGCTGGAATAAAAAGCAATCTTATTAAGCAGTCGAAAAATCTAAAAGGAAACAAATTGAAATCAACAAATCAAACATATTCCTTTTTCACAAACAGTAACTTCCATGTTTAATCTTTACATTAACACTGACATCATCATTAGGTGCTGGAGTGGGCGTCGTCCCTAAATGACATGAGGTGATTGTGGTTTGAAAATGTGATCGATACTTAAACTAATTTATACAAAACTTTACTTCCAGTGTGAAATGTTCTTCCACAGTAACGTGCATGCTGAATGGTCCGTACATGCTGATGCAAAGTGTCACGTAAGCTCAATACCCATCCTCTTCACAGCTGATTAGATCGTACAATCACTTACAAAAATATACTTCTATTCTGCATTAACAAATGACAGCAGTGTTTAGTACCACAGTAAGTTGACAGGACATTAAGTGACGTGAATGAAATACGCAGAAAGTTTAGAACCAATAAAACTGGGAATAAAAAAATGACATCAAGCTTTAAAACTGTAATTGAGACCCTTGTATACTAAGTACACAACTCTGACTGCTCATATGAGCCATACTAAGTGTTCCTGATGCCCACGGCCTCGTCACTCTGCTGTTTTTGACCAGCTTTCATTCATTTGAGGGCAGTAAATCTGGCTCTGACTAAAAGAGGCCAACAGAGCTGCTGCTTAGTCCCTTTAATTCTGCTCTGCCTGCGCACAGTGCGATAAAAAGTCTAAAATTGTGCCTCGAGAATGCTGATTAATTCAAACACCAGAGGCGTCAAACACTCTTGGAATGTAAAAGTAAGTTTGCTTTAAACAAAACCACAGTACAGCAGAAAGATACCACTGAACTCTACATTATCTTTCCCAATATGATAACACTTTAGCAAGCGTATAAGCAATGAATAAATGGTTTACAGCACACTATCTTGTAGTTGTAGCACATATAAATCAAACTGTACATGAATGACATCTCAGTATAACATTCTTGTAACATTATGTAACTAAATCTTTTCATTAGTTTTATTCCTGCTGAGATATATATACATATATGTATATATGTATATATATATATATATATATATATATATATATATATATATATATATATATATGTATATACACACACACCAATAAATAACACATGTTGTAAACTGATATATACTGTGTTATCAAATGTTCATTATTTGTTAATACAACAGTGTTAATATATGTATATCAATACATGTTTCAAAAGTTATTTATAAATGCTTAATATTCTCCTGCTATTGGCTACAACTGCATTATATTGTGTTATTTTGTGTTTTACAGTAAACCATTCATATACTGCTTATTAATGAGAATGACACGCAAAATATCTAGTGAGTGTTTGATAAGGCAATGCAGTGACTGATTTGACAGGAAAGGTTCTTATGTGTCATGATTTTTGATGTGTTGGATGTCAGAGCTTTGATCCTGACTTCCATCATAGAATAATACGTTTATTTCTTACATCTCTTAACACAAGTGACATAAAATCTCAAAATCCACACACATACACACACGCACAAAACACACACGTGTGGTAAGCACGAGCATCTTCATAAGTCTTCACCTACGTGGATAGTTTCATTTCAGTGGGATATATTGACGTGTTATGAAAAGGTTTATTACTCTGAGCAGAGAAGTGAGTAAAACAAAGTGAAGCAGTATGATTAAGGAAACAGACGCTACAACAGTTCCTGTATTTAGTTAATAGTGAATATGTATTAGTCAGTTAACTGATCAGTTGATCAGGAGACAATTAAAAGCTCTGTCGGTAAGAATGTGAAGCAGTTTTCATGTATTAGTTGTTTCTTTATTGCCAATGTGTGAAAAAACTGTGACGTAACTAAACAAAATGAAACTTCTCAACTTTCTCTATGATCCATTTAAAGACTATGGACAAGTTTTCTGTGAAAACCCAAAAGAGGTAACTTGCTCTCTCCTGAGTGTCTCATCTCAATGCCTGTTCTTTTCCCCTACAGCATTTAACATTCAAAACTACAGTCGCATGTTGCTGGACCTCTCCACACAATGTTTTAGTGCAGAGAGTTAAATCTAGTCTGGAGCCTCAAATGTAGTTTACAGTCAAACTGTAATGACGAGAGTATGCATCAGCATCACTTATAATGGTCAAGTTAAATTGTTGCAAATATTGTTTATTTTAATTTTTTAAATAATTCAAATTTAAAAAGAATTCTAAATTTCACTGGTTTCAGCTTCTCATATATGACTGTTCCAGTTTTCTTTATATTTCATGACAGCGCACTGAAGATCTTTGGGCTTTAAAATGAAACAAGTTCTTTCACTATGTCAAATTGGGCCGTGGGGAAAGTGATTAAAATCTTTCCACGATTATTTAGATTCAATCTATCATTAGATTAATAAAAAAATTTTTTAGTTTGATTAAAAGTTTCTAGATTTAAAAGAGAAAAGGATACATCAATCTGTATAAGATAAATTCATCTGTATATCAGTGTATCATTAAAATAATCATTAGTGGTCCTACACTCTTCTGTCACAGAATGTGAACAACGGATTATCCTTGCACTTTCACTGCTTCTTTCACTTCTTCTCTGATACATTTTTAGTTTTTGATTTGTCTTGTTGAACCATCAGAAAGCAGCACAATGAGGAACAGAGGGTTGAACTCATTTATCCAGAAACATGTGTACTGGGACATTAGCGGTGTCTCTTACTGAAGAGAGACTGAAGTGACCTGGTGCAGGACTCTGAGTGTATAAACTCGAAACACATTTCTACTGTGTGACATTTCTGTGTCCTTCCTTCATGTGTAGGAGCAGACAGAATTAAAGTGAATGCAGTATTTAATGGTAGCTTAATATCTTACTAATAAGGAGACCAAATACGCCAACATTTGAATAATTTCAAATTATTTACCTAAATATAATTGAATAATGTCTGATTTGCAGATTTTTAATCTACATTCACCATCAGGCAAAGTGTTTTTTCCACTTTGCATGCAGGTTTACACCTTTAAGTAGTTGAGAGCAGAGAATACAAATCAAGATGTTTTCTGGAGACTGGACTGATAAATAAGATTCAATCACTAAATCTCTACCAGCTCTAGGAGAACTTCTCTGTAAAAGTACCCTGACCTCCCTCTGAAGTTATAAACAAATTTCTTCAACATGATGAACCATAGGGCATCAAGTAGAGAAGGCTCCAATGTTGTGAAAAGTAAAATTCGAAAGTAGCATTTTCTGGCCCAAATACTTGCAGGTAAACTTGTGAAAAGAGAGAGAATTCTCATCCTGAACAAACAGACACATGCAGAGCAAATGCATACTCGCGCACACACTCCCCCACACACACACACACACACACACACACACATCTCAGCTGTAGTTGTAGGTGAAGTTGTACGAGCTAGGCTCCTTCGGGACAGGGGGAGGGGCTTCTGGGATTGTGATGTTCTCAAGGTCAAGGAGGCGGAGCTTCATTTCCATGCTGATAAGAGTGTCCAGGTCACTGCGTGTGAGGTCGCTGCCCATCTCTCTGCCCAGCAGTGCACACAGGCCGTCGGTCCAGATGCAGTACTGCTCCAAAAAACACAACGCAATACACACACACATTAAGGATGAAGAACTCTTTGTCACAACAGGTGTTGCATGCTACAGTATATAGGGGATACCTTGTGTGTCAGTCCGTTAGTTGATTTGTGTCAAAACATTTGGATCAGACTGAGAAGATATTGTGCACACCTGGTACTAACATCCGTCCTGAGAGATCCGGATCCAGGTTGGATCACAAAAGCCACATGTTAATACCATGTGTGTATGGGGCCATTGTTTTTTGGTGTAATACTAATAAATCCAAGCAATTATAGATAAAGCTGATCAGCCTGGCCAATGGGAGGCAGCAGAACAAACTGGCAACACAACACTTCACATATCTGTTATACATATAAACAAACGATTATTAATTTATAAATAGAAATCAGACAGCAGCAATTATATCATTGACAGGTTTTTATGGCCCCTTGATGAATGATCCAATATTCACAGTCTCTTTACTCCGCTATGTTTAGGTAGTTGCTAACATTGTGAACTGTTGCTGAGCAAGTGGTGTTCTGAGGGCTTTTTGACGGTGAAACTGTGAGCTGGAAAACCAAAATAGCTGAAAGACATCACACTAAAAAAATGGTCCATAGTGCTAAGTGGAACCAAAGAGTCAGGGGATAATATTGTCAAGCTCTTTTCCAATTCAACATATTGAATCTATTGTTCGTATCATCATTTACACACTTAAAGTTAATTTGCTCAAATCGGAATCAGTTAATGAGTATCTCAACTTCTGTCCAACTACCCAAACAAATCACACCAAGGGGGAAAGGGCAGTTTGATTTTAACAGACTAAAAAGGCACCCGTGTGAAAACATCACAACAACACGGAGTAGTGCAGCTTTAAGCCTCAGTGTTGCAGAGCTTACCTCATACTTGTTTGGTGCAACAAAATTGAGCGTCTCATCGGGATCGTAGAGGACAGAGAAGGCTAACTCCAGCACCTCCTGAGAGTCAGACAACACATTGTATTTACACTGGGTCACAGGAAAATTGAGAGAACAACGCAAATGACAAGAAACAAAAAACTGTAAAAATAATACTACCTTGTTTTGTTTGAGAGCACTTTTTTCTTTCATATGAGGGCAGTCTTTCCCAGTTACCACCGACTTGATATCTGATACAGGGACTATGAGGAATCCAAAAGACAGAATTAATGCATGGTCTGTTAAGGACAGTTTCACATTGTGTGTTATAAAAGGTTTGTTTCAGGAAGATGAAGCCATAAAAAAGGGTTTAAATGTGTCTTACTTTTGTCACTGAGGAGTTCAAAAGGCACTTCACCCTGAGGAGACTCATCCAGGTCCCCGTAGTGGAGCACTTTGTGATTCAGAGAGAGTCTGCAGAACCAAAACTTCTCTACAGTAGAGACAGTGAATACAATGCTTAGGTGATAATCAACAGCAGCAGTAACATGCTGAGTGAGTGACGGTATTGATGGCGTGTGAATACCTTGCCTTCGGCGGTTCCCCAGCTTACGAAAGCAGCTTCCCTCACACAGTCGGTTGAATCGCTGCTGCTTGATGAGCTCTAAGATCTCGGGCTGAATTCTCTCCCGCAGCTCGCTGTGACACAAACACAGCTTCAACAACACAGACAAACGCACACACATGTGTACGATACTATACTATCTACGATTACTCTTATAGAGCTGAGTGTGGATTTGAGCAGCAATCTGTTGCTAATGATGCAATACTGTGACCATTTAGCTAAAGTACACTGCTGTGAATGTCCAGGGATGATAGAAACAAAGAGTTTAAGAATATAACAGTTAAATCACAGATTGTGTTGTGGACACAGACGTACATGATAGGTGGAGACTGGAAGTCATCCTGGCTCATTCTCTCTGACTGCCGCAGACGCAGGATCTCTGAATAGTTGAGGCCTCTCAGTTTATTCTTCAGCTGGTCTAAAGATGACGGCTTCATGGCCAGAGCTCTGGTGATCTGCTCACGCACCACCTGCATCACCTGGTCACGGTTAACATGCACAGAAGCACACAAGAATGATTGAGGAAAAATCATGATTGGTAACATTTTCCGATCTGCTTGCAATATTTTTGAACCATGAAGGATCTTGAGTTATAATTCACAGAACTCCTATTTTCCACATTTAGAAACTAGAAATCTTTGCCTATCGAAAGATATCAATATTTAAAATGTTAATATTAAGGGAAAAGGAAAAATTCACTCAGTACTCATACATTATTTACTCACCACTATGCCGATTGAGGGGGTGAACAGCGCAGCACAAGCTCTCGCCTCATAGCTCTCGCCCAAGGGGCACGAACGTGAAAGCGCCTCCAGGCAGGAGGATAACAGTGGACATTTAGGCTAAAAACATGGAGTAAGCGCCGTTTCAAGTCGAATTTGAATGTCAGGGCTTATGGACACTTGGATGACACCACAGGATCATTATGGAGGCAGTTTAAGATTTTTTTCTGTTGTTTTTTTATGTTTGAAGTGGTCACCAGTTACTTCAATTGTATTGGATTTGGCTACAACGCTGTTACACCTGAAACTCCAAAAGTGTTTTGTGGACTCAAACACTTCATCCACCCCTTCATTAGCATAGTGGTGAGTAGGTGAGTGAATTCATTTTTTGGTGAACTATTGCTTTGATGGTCTTAGTCCACTCTGACAATTCAATATTCGACTCCAGTCAAGTTCTCACACAACTGAAGGAAAATTAATGCAAACACGGATACACTTGAACACAATTTGAACTACTACTCTGAAGGGGTCTGAATACTTTCCGAAGACACTGTGCGATATATCTGTGATGTTTGAGTTGACACCCAAGCATACAATGAAGGTTATGCTGGAAATGTAAACATGTATATAAATATGAATATCTTAAAGACAATTGTGAGTTCTTTAATCCCACACCTTGTTGAAGTCCTCAGCTGTGGCCCTCATCTCCTTCCAGGTTTTATTTAGCAGCTGAATGCAGACACAGAAGAACTCCTCCCACGCACGGTCATGGGTAAAGAACATGGGGTGGTAGTCGTTGCAGCCCTCATTAGCTAAGAAAAGAAAAGATTTACATTGTAAAATGAAATAATTGTGCGAAAGAAGAGTGAAAGAAGCATCCTTCATCATATTTTAAAGATTATTTTTTGGCATTGTGCCTTACAGTATAGAAGGAGACAAACAAAACAAGGTCAGAGAGTGTTTCCTGGCCAGGAAATCGATCAGTGAACAATGCAGTTATGTGGTTTGTTTCTTTACACTTAGGACACTAGTGTTTATCCCATTTCGAGACAACTGTTCGATAAAAGTACACGAGTTACATCTACTGTTACACACTTCTACTTACGTAACTCTCCAACCTGGAGTATCTCGCACAACATTCGAGTGAGTTCGATGGCACACCGGCCAAAGGGACATTCGTGCTTGTCCTCTCGGCTACTGTTCTCCAAGACAATCTGTCATGAGTGAGGAGACAAGTTAGGTGTGGTTGACTTCAACGCCTTTGTGAGCTGTGAGAAGTGATGCCCAAGGCCAAAACTAACCCTGATGTACGTGTCCTGGTGAACTTTGGCCAGGTACAGCATGTTGTCCAGAGCCAGCATCCCTGGAGGAGTCTGGGTGAAATCCATCGCTGGGTTCACATGGTTCTTAACAAAGAAAAAATATGAGGAGGAGACAATGAAGCAGTTCAAAAACATAATCTATTTATATTTCTACTTTCTCTCCCCAAAGAGAAGAAATTGAGATCTGAAGACTCACAGTGAAACCCAGCATCTTGTAGTCCTTGGTGTACATGGCCTTTCTCTTCTCTGTGCCAGTGGGGTCATTTTCCCCATCAAAGGCAATCCTACGCAGCTCAAATATGATATCTCTCTGGGTCTGAGGCAAAACAAGAGGACATAATATCGACATACAGTTGTTTGAATTGAACAGCAGAAAAACATTAAGAAACTTTAAAAAAATCTTTACCTGGTCATTAGGATCCATTTTGGTCATCATTCTCTCTTCCAAAAGGTTAAAGGTCAACACCTGCAGCACATACAGCTGGTGTGCCATTTCCGCCTTAATTGGTCGATTTCCTCTTATAACATGCTGGAAAAGAAGAACTTTAGTAAGGAGCGAAATCTCTACATAGGTTGAAATTTGTGCACCAACAACCAATGAATAAATCATAGAGGACAAAAACAAATCCATCCCTAGGACGTAAAATGAAAAGCCTGATCGATTGTCCTTTAACAAGCTGAAGAGCATGTGCAATCGTCTGTCAAGAACATTTGAAGTGATTTTTGAAATTCTGCCTTTACACAGGTGATAACAGAGACAGTGGGAGCACCCAGCAGTTAACCAGGTCTCATTAAATCGTACGTCAGAGCGTGCAGTGCTGCAGGAAGGTTTCCTGGCTCTGGGACTCAGGACTGCAGCGTCTTCCTCACTAATATTTGCAGCCACATCCAGATGAGTTGGTGCCAAAAGGAATTATTTTCAGAGCAGACTCTGTTCCACTTCATGGACTTCATGCCATATCAAATTTGCTGGTTTTGTGTCACAGCTCCCCAAGTGAGTACAGCTTTATCGCTTTCTGAACTGCTTTGTCTCAGGGCTGAAACTTTCAGACCTCAAATGACCACAAAACCCAACAGAGAGTCTCAAAGAAGACTGAAGAGAAATATTCTGTATTTTTATAAAGTTTTTTTGCAATGACTTGATTCAAAACAGTCTCCAAGAGCTTCAAATTCACTCCTGTGTATTTCACATCTGTCTGGAAGCTTAACAGCCAGTCGAGCAGAGCATTCACTTTATACTCACGTTGAGGATGATGGATCGCAAGTGTTTCTGGGCCAAAGTGCTCGCCATTTCCTGAGAGTAAGAGATACAATAATCCAACACACAGGTCAGAAAGAGCAGGAAGGAAGGAAGGAGCAGAAAAGTGGGAAGACCTCACTTCAAATATACCAACAGAAAATGGGAATTTAAAACGATTACTGGAATCGAGCAACATCCTGAAGCTATTTATTTGTATTTCTAGTTTGAACTCTTTGCTCCCTGCCTAATACATGGCAACACGGTCTAACTTCAATACGTCAACACAGTCTGTCTGCTGCTGCAGCAAGCTATGGTTCTTTCTCAATTTGCATGGATTACGCAGAGGCTGTTCATGACTCAGAAACACCAGGAGAGAGTGAGGGAGGAGAAGGGCTGTGGGGCGGAGAGGACGGTATGAGATGCTGCGGGATGTGTACTCACAGTGAGGTGCTGCTCCAGTGGGTTAGTATACTCCTCCTACGGGTTGAAGGGAGGGAGGAGGGACATGGGAGTAACAGTAATGGAAACACGGACCATGAGATACAGGGATACATCACTGGCACAGCATGCAACAGAATACGGACATAGAACAGCACTATGTCGAATAAAACCTCACATGCTTTAAACAGCCCTCAGAGGAGAAGGTGATCTTTATATCAATACTGATGCATGACAGTCACTGCGGGGTCCCAGAGATGATAATCATTGAGCCATGGGGCCTCGACTATGGAGTAACTTCAGGCTCAAAACACATGAACTGCTTCTGGATAAGAAAAGCCAGCATTTGCTAGGACTGTTGATAACCAGCTTCATATTACAGGAAATCAGGTTGGCAGATGTCAGGTAAAGTGAAACTGGATAATGAAAACATATTCTGGTAAAGGCCTCTGATAGGTTGGGGATATTAAAAAAGACACAAAAGTGGAGAGACAACCTAACAGCTGTTTGCAGTTTGTTGTTCCCTAAGTTTGGACAGAACTGGAAAAGAAACCCATTAAGTTTTGGTAAAGAATCCAGATCAGAGAGCAGAGCATTTTTCAGCATTTTCCATAATTATTCCTGCAGCTTGACGAAAAAAAAAATGTTTGAGGGACTAATATTACTACTAATATTTATGTGACTGTGAAGTTTTTCTGTAAATTAAAATGAAAATCTGGATCTAGTGAATTTAAATGTGGTTTCATGAAATCAAATCAAATACTTTCACTGTTTAAACTGTGATACTGCTGCTTTTGTCTCCCTTGTAAAAGATTGCATTAATCTCAATGGAACCAACCTGGTAAAATAAAGGCTAATAAATAAATAAATTAATTAATTATACATTGCTGCAAGACTTGCAGACTTATTTTGTGAGAAGTATTTAACAGCTGTAAACTGACTCAACTAAGCCAGACAGTATGTGCTGTATTTAACTCACTAGAACTGACTCAGATCCCCCTCCAGTGGTCAATAACCGCAACATGAAAAGTGTTCTTGTTCGATCATTTTTTAAAATTATGGATAAGAAATATTTTTACATCCTAATTTGCCCTAAATTTAATGTCAAATGGTGGTTGACAGTTACTGAAGCCAAAACAACTGTCACAGTGAATCAGAATGACATGCAACACATGACTATCTCATCCACTTGTGACATTTGCAAGTATGAAAGTGATCACTACCGAGGGGCTCGATAAAGACGCTGGAGCTGGATATGATATGCAACACAGGAAACATATATAAATAGAGTTGTTGTACACACTCTGCATAATATCAATCTACTTTATTATTTAATTTTAAAGTAGTAATAGAGAAGTTTGTTCTTTTAAGTCTCCTTATAAAGTAAGACTCGAATGAGCAAAACACAATACCGATCGTCAGTGAAATCATAAATGGCTTGTCTCTAAAGTGAGTGAAAACATGGTTACCATGGTAACACCAAGTACAGTTTGGATTAACTGTCTGTGGAGGATTAACAGCTCATCCAAAAAAACGTAAAGTCAATACAGCACCTTCACGTTTCATCAGTAATACACACACAGAGTTTGAAGTTGAGTGGTTGTTGAGACAAAAAATTAAAGACAAATCCTCTATTGATATTCAGATGAAATATAACATCTTTTAGAAACACACACTGACACACACAGGGACAAAACAGCATGAAACAGGATGAGGCACTGCAGTATGTTAGTGCACTATGTGAGCTGGGATAAAAGTGAGCACAGCTCAGGGAGATGGGACATTAGTGATCAGTGATAGATTTCAAAAGGCACTCACTCCTTTAGTTTTTGTACATTTGTCTTGTGTTTCAAAGATATTTCAGATTCAGAAAAACTGTTTGTTTGTTTTTGTATCTCTTTTATCAAGATGAAGGATAATTGCGATATTAATGTGAATATAGACTTGCACCATTCAACGTTAGGTTACTAATCTTTTTTTTTTAATTAGATGTATCTGAATTGTTTAACAGAATTAATGGATCCCCTCTGAACTCTTTCTGTATATAGGCTACTGTAGCTGCTTTATGTTTTCTGGAACTTTTCCTGCCAGCCCCCTTATAAAACGTGTGAGAGTGAGACCATCTAAATGTTCTGGACATTTTCTTGTTGTTTTGAACATGTTTGGCGCAAACAAGCTCCTGCTGCTGTCTTCATATGTGAAAGGCAAACTCCAGAAAATGTCCTGACCCAATTTTCTGGACATTTGCCAGCATTCATGTCTGTATATGGCTTATGACACTCATTCAGTCATGGCTGGAGGGCTGCTGTGAACTATTCTAACATATCTACAGCAAAACAAATGTACAAACCTAAAAGGAAGGTGAGTTCTACTTAGAGAGAGTTTGTCATTACAGCAATGACTGTCAGACAGAATCCACAACATGTCAGCTGGCAGACAGACATCTACCCATGAGATTAGCCTTAACTGACCTACTGCTGCAAACATGAGCAGCCAGGGTGAGGCCACTCTCTGGTATCGAAAGAAGATATGACGACTATGACTAAATTTAGAATGATTATGCATGGGTTTTTTAATGTAATGCGCAGATTGAACATTATTAGTATTCCTATTATGTGTATTCAGTCATTTTCTCTGTGACTACTGTTCACTGACCTGTCGTCTGTCCTCTGGTGCCTTCAGGAAAAGAGCGTTGATGAGAGCGATGGCGTATGTCTGGATCTCCTGGTTCGACCTAAAGGATCATCCAGCATCATAACAACCAGTTAGAAGCATCGTGCTCCACAAATCTCCACAGACAGCTACGCTACATCCCACTTATTTTTACTCTCTCACTGTAACTACTGCCATAGACTGTATATGAAGATGGCCGAGATGACATCCAGAACATCTTTATCCTGCCTAGTCCATGTTAATTGATGGGACATGGACTAAAGTAAAAAGTCAAAGTAAAACAAATATAATTTCTTACAGATGGTTTGTGTCATTTTAGGTAGTTAAATGTTCATTTTTCCAGTAAGTTATTAGTTCATCGAAAACGTTATTTAAAAATGGGGTGAAACATGATTGTCAGCTGAAACTGATCAATTGCATGTATCAGCAGGAATTTGATACTCTGGGTCCAAACCATGATCACTACTGCTCCAAATGATGTCGAAAGCGCAAAATGGCGGCACCTGTACTCAGGATGGAAGTGGAGACACCCCGTCCATCTTAATTATCAGTCCATGAATATTTCTGAGGTGAGTGCAGGATTGTTAGACACCCCTCTTACATATAATAAAATGTCATTCGAAATGTCTTTATTACCACAAAAAAGACCAAATCTAACAATCAATTGATCATACTAACAAACAATGTCTAACTAACAGAAACCTAATAGTTTATTATCAGAGTTTATGTTCAGTGAGACACTGACATGATCCCAGGTGACATATTCAATCATTATGATTATTGCGTGCATTTATTGTCTTGCTGCTTTAAACGCTCACTAGAACACAAAATGTGTATTAATCCACAGCTGAAAATAGTCCTGCGCAAGTGCATTTGAGAAACATCTGCTGAAAACTACAGATTCATACTGTTTGACTTTCTGGTTGGTTTTGGTCTTTTCAGTGGATTTTGTGACAAGAGAATAAAAATAGATTGGGTTCATCTAAAAATCCAGAACACACCCTTTAAATAATGCCATGAGCATATTACAACATCTTTTATTAAATCTTATTTCTTAGGTCGCCCCAGACAACCACATTCTCTCCTCAGCCCCCATAACAGAGTGCGGAGAGCCCCTGTGCATGTGTGTGTGCTCACACTTGCAGGTGCCCGATGAGTTGTCCCACGGTGATCTCCTGGGCCACTCGGTGGTAGAGGCTGTGGCTGTTGAGGACCATGCTCTCCAGGATTGCCAGAGAACGCTGAAGGATGGACACATCCACCATTGGCTGGTTCACATAACCCGCAATCTGAATTAGAGGAAGAGAAGATGCAACATAGACATAACTGAGTGAATGTCAAAAGTCCGACTCTGAGCTCATTCAGTGTTTGTGTTAACCTTGTGTAAGTTTACGTAATCCTTAAAAGTCAAAAAGTTAAAGATGAAAATCTCTTTTCCTAAAGAAAAAAAAATTATATAGCGGTCAAGAAAGGACCCAGTCATTTCCGTCACGCAGGACAAAAGTAAAATAAGTAAATAAAAACATGTGAGTAAAAAGGAATAAAAGACCTTGTAACTTTTAACAAAGGAGATTTCTCCAGCAAGGTCTCTGTGAAAGTCGAATGAGTCAGATGAATGACTCTATTGTTGGAGCAGGTACCTGTTTGATGAAGGAGAGAGAGATGAGGTCCCAGGACACAATGCCATGATCCATTAGCTCCAGAAAGGCAGTGAGAGTGAAGGCCAGCATTTCACCGAAGCTGAAGGAAGTGAAGGACAGTTATTGACTGTTCATATAAACTCACCTTCTAAATTCATTATAACTTCATGTAAAATTATGCAAACTTGTGACAGATGTAACAACAACATAATTGGAAGTTTAGTTTCCAGACTGAATAAATATCACACTGTAATCACAAATCAGAAACTGTGCTCACTGGGTGCCACTCTCGACAAGACGTGCAAGTGTCCCGATGCCTTCCATGTTGATGAACTCTGCAGCAAAGGTTGGATCTGCAGACAGCTTGGCGAGCTCTTTCAGAGCCTCGAGGCGTGCGTCGATGCCGTGGGACTGGATCCTCTCCAAGAGCTGACGAGCAGCACGCGCCTGTTAGCCAGATAAAAAAAATGAAACATCACATCCATGATGAATTTACCAATGAATGATGTTTTTAATGCTGTGCCTCAGGTCAAAAGCACTTAGAACAGGTTAGTTGATGTATTTGTGCATTTAAAGAGGAAGTAAGTATCAGAGGATGCAGCTACCAGCCAAGAAAAATTAGATCAAGTCACACGATTCTTTTGTTAAGGAGTAGCCCCACACGAAGATTAATGGTATACAACCACTGTGACTTGGTGATTATTTTACTTTTTTTTGCAAGGACAGCTCAGATTTAGTGGTGGCAATACAACTGTTAACTTTCTGTACGGCTCATCTGCCTGGACACTCTGATGCATCAGGTATTTAGAGTAAACAACTTTGCTTACGACATCATCAGACTCCAGAAAACTTCATTCCATCACCCTGAAAGATTTCCCTCACACAGTGCATCTTAAAAGGAAACTTACAAGGTCACATTTTAGAGTTTCAAAAATCTTTCACAGACCTGCACAAATGTAGAATTTGATGTGTGCAATCCTTGTATAGTTACTACACAATATTAATTACAGAACAAATTGTTCGAAACTGAACAGGACTATGAAGGAGTGTCACTCACAGGAGAAATGGCTAATCGAAGGATGGTCCCGTTTTTGATTTCACCACGGCTCTAAAAAGGTAATAGAGGAGGAATTTATGTACAAGATCAACAGTGATTTACAAAGTTATCAACAGAAGTTTAGAGAGAAAACAGTGGAGCTTACCTGCTCAGTGATATAAAGCTGAGGGCCATCGGCATAACGCAGGGCAAACTGCTCTGCGCCTGACAAAGACCAGCTGAGGACAAACACAGAGAGAAAAGGTATAACTCAGTTTGAGTGTATCTACCACAAACTCAGAGGACCATAATGCAGCAGTGTTAAAATGCAGCATAGTACACATGAACAAAAGGTTGCTGAGAGTCAGCCTCCTCCCTGCAGCAGTCGTACTTACACAGAGAGAGATTGCGGAGGAGAATTATTCAGTGGGTGTTTAACAGTGAAGTGCAAAGATTTTTCCGTTTCAAGAGTCATCAGGAGAGGACATATCTCCACCCACAAAACTCGACAGAGCAGATGAGCTGGTGCTATCACAGTTACCTGAAGTCGTGATACAGTTTTTCCCGCAATAATGAAGAAGACACACAAGTCAAACACGTTATATTGATTTCATTTTATTAGCTATGCTCCACTGAAGTTTGTGGTTTTCAGTGGCTCCACATCAGTTTTCAACTCAAGTCCTCAATTTAATTTATAGGAGCTATGCATAATTAACAAATGCACCTTTTGTCATAATAATAATAACCTAAATGATTGCCTTTTTAGTTCAATCTAAATAAAACCAAAGGCCAAGACACGTTGAAGATTTTACCAATATTCAGTCATTTGGTGATTGAACAGAAATATAAAAGATAATGATACAACTACAGCTCTGTGGTATGCAGAATCATATAAATGTCACTGTGTCCTTTGACAACTCAAACATGATCACTTTATCTTGTGTCCAAGTGACAGCCGATCAAAAGTTGAAGAAACTCTCTCACCCAGAGATATCACATTCAAGAGACCAAAAACTAATCTTTTGAGCCCACCGTGACGTTGACCTTTGACCACTGAAATCTAATCAATTTATCAGTGGGTCCAAGTGAATTGTGCCAGATGTGATGAAATTCCCAACAGGACATCCTATTATGTCACATTAAGATATAACATTCCAAAAAACATAGAGATACTTTGTGAAGCCACTGTGACCATGACCTTTGATCTTCGGCTACTAAATCAAGTGAGTTAATCCTTGAGTCCAAGTTAATGTTTGTGCAAAAGGATTCCTTGTTTTTGTTCTAGACATATCATCTTGTACCACCAAAATCTAATCAGTGCATCCTTTAGTTGAAGTGAATATTTGTACCAAATGTTAGGAAATTCCCAAGCGTCTTAATGGGACGTACGTATGACGGGACAACCTGAAAAAAAAAATCATCAGTAAAATGTAAGGATATGAAGGATCAATGCTTACCCATCACATACTTCTCGTATTATTGAGGACAAAGGTCTTTTCTGCAAACAGAAAAAAAACAAAGATGTAAAATGACATAGTCATTGATGATGTAGTACAGCAGTTTTATTTCATGTTATATTCTACACAAATACAGACCTGGTCCATCTCTATGAGCTGAGCATTAGCACCCGGCCATTCAATAGCCACCTTCACGATGTCGGCAGGGGGTGGCATGGCTGTTATTGTAAAACCCTAAAGAAGGAAAAAAGTAATTTGTGTCACGTCTAACACATCTTCATCGCCACTGTGTCAGGATATTGTGTTTTGGGTTTACTGATCATTGATGAACTTGAGGATTATATGAAGTAGAGGTTATACATCACCCAGGGGAGAAGTGTTGAGGGGTCAGTCACTCTCACAGCTCTGCTGTAGAAACCACTGTGTCCACTCCTCTGGGAACACACAAACCCACATTGCTGTCATGTCAGTGCAAGAACCCAAACACTCATGTTTGCTCCACCCCGGCACTCTCATATGAACTGAATCTGTCAGTGAAGGGGTCAATAAGCATGACCGTTTCACAAAATCCACCCACACACACACACATCTTGACTAGACTAAGGCTTCAGCAGACTGGACTCTGCTGTGTCTCTATGGACCTGGAAAATAGTAATATTGTTTTGCATTTTATTGCTGAACTGTAACCCCTATTTGCACATCTTCACAAACTTCTTGTGAACTTCTATGTAATCTGAGCAGAGATGTTTAAAAAATTAGAATAAAATGAGACGTAACTTTCTGGCCATCTGCTCAAACTCGCATGATAACCCTATACTAGACATGCAAGAGTTTCACTTTTCAGATTAGAGAGCCTATCTCTATGATAATTATCTTGTTAGGCTTCACCTTTAATACTAAATTTCACTGGGACATTTTTTTTATCAAACTTATTTGATTATTTGCAGCAACAGCTCTGACAAACAGAGTCAGAACAACACAGCAGAATTCAGTGTTTGCAATCAGAAAGATCCCTCTGCTCTGACATGGAGGAAGAATAACAAAGCTGTCTGACAGACTCTGCTGGTTTTGGGAGGAAGATGGTGAAGAAGAAAAGATGCTACTGCTCTCCAAATGGCTCTTTGCAGTCAGGCTGCTTTCAGTACACAAAACACTTTGTGTGGCTCACAGCTGCTCATTCGAAAAGAAATCTTAATCATTTCCAGACTGCTACAGGTCAAATAAACCCTCTGAATCTAACCAACAGCCTGAACCAAAGTCAGTGTAGTGTAGTGATTCATCAGTAACAGTGAATTCCTGCAGAAGAATCTTTCTGACATGTTCGTTTTCTCCTTTACTCTTTGAAAAAAATTGCATTTGTACACGTTTATTATTTTGCTGCAGACACTGGGTCCTCATGACGAAAACATCTCTAAAGGAAATAAAAAACAAGTCGTACTATGAATAATAACTATCTCTGCAGCTATAAACCACATAACAATTGAAAATATTTCCCAGACTGAGATAAGGTGACGTACATGAGCTGTACATCATCCACAACCGATTGAGGTGGATTCTGCTGCTGAGAGAGTCAGTGTGAAAGCTGCCAGCTGATTTCAGATTCCAAGCAGCCATCTGATGGAGTCTCCACATCTTCGAGCAGACTGTGCATACCTCAACATAACGTGGAATCTGAGAGCCTGGCCTGCTGAAAAGTTTCCCACAGTTTTCTGTTCTAATTGTAATTTTCATCACGCACAACTGTCTGAAAATTCACAGAATGTTGCACAGACATTTAGGTATCTTAGTATTGATGCAGCACACTTATTTAACTGTGGAGCTGGACACCGTGTGTCAATGTGATCCTGTAGAAAAACAGGGATTTTCTATAAATATAATTTTATATTTTAACTCCACCAGGGAGGTTGTTTTTGGCAGTATTTGTTTGTTTGGTCTATTACATGATTACGCAAAAACCACTCAACTAATTTCCATAAAATTTGAGAGGATGTGGGGTATGACCAAAGGAATAACCCGTTTAATTTGTGAGATACATTATAAAACTGTCTCAACATTTTCAGTTTTCCAAGAGAATAATTCATCGATGATAAAAACAATCAGCCTTGTTAAAGGGATTGATATTTATGAGTATGTGAAATGTGGTGCATATCAAAACTCGAATCTGAATCTAGTTAATTAAAATGTGGTATCATAAGGTGACTGTTGGGCCTTGGCGGAGGTTTGAGCTCCGCCGAGTGCCTTTCTAGCTAATAATGAAACACACTCGTTTGAGTCTTATACACAATAATGCATTTTAACTTCGGGATCCACCCAAAGTATTTCAAAGCGAATCAGAGACGTCTTCACCATGGATTAAAATCTATGTGTAACATTATTAACTAAACTATTATTTAATGTTTTTGTAAGCAAGCTAATTAGAATGTTTCAGATTTCTCATACAAGAGAAAAATAGCCATTAATTGACTCTGATTTATTTGTGTGTCCCAGTGAAATTGTGATGGTACATCAACGTCCCAATGTAAACCTAAAATTATTGCTCAGATAAACTTGTCTTAACATGTGCGTTAAAGGTTCAGTGTGTAGAATTTAGTGACATCTAGTGGTAAAGTTGCATGTTGCAGCGGAATATCCCTCTCCTCCCCCTCCCCGTCCAAACATGAACCTGTTCTTCAGTTGTCATAAAAACTCAAAAAGGTTCTTATGGCAGACTCCATAGAGAGGACCCGCTCCAGATGTACATATAAAGTATTTCAAAATAAAAGGCCCATTCTAGGGTGAAGAAAACCACAATTTGTACAATTTAGATGAAACACAATCGTGAAAACATCACTAGGATTATTTTCTATTCAATTTCTGCCAATAGATCGTTTCACCTGGAGCTTTAAAGGGGTCCTGCTGTATCATGTCACAGTATGAATGTGACTCATGCTGTTGACCACTGTTGTCTCTCCTCCACACTGTCTCTCGTGGTGGTAGCTTAGCAACAGCTGCTAAGGCTCTGCGGGCTGAATAGAAATGCCACAGTGTGATCTGAGGACCCTCTGCTCACAAAGACCCCCCAACTTCTTCTCGCCACCAGCTCCTCTCTCACCGCCACCCGGATGTTTCCGACGCCATTTTAAACCTGCCTCAGGCCGTGGTTTGGTGCCTGTGTCCGGGCTGGTTTGAATAACACGCTCCCGCTCTGTGGATGTAGCCCAACTTTTCTGATAGCTTGTTAGCTTGTTGAATATGCGGAGTGGCGCCCCCTCTGGAGGCGTGACGCTCATTAGGAGAAATGGCTGCTCCATTAGAGGATATAAAAACAACTTTTTTCCTTCATCCTCTCCGCACGTATAAATCATATTTCATTATGGCGAAGACAGTTTAAGACTTTATGATTTTATATTTTTATCATTCTGCGTGTCGTCTGCTATTATGATCCGTTAACGTTAGCTATCCCCTCACATTACACACCCCTCCTGTGGGAGAAGCTGTAATGCTAACTTGTTAACATGTATTATTGGTGAAAGGGGCCGATCAGGCTGCACTGGAGCTTTGGCAGCTCACACACTGATGAGGCGGAGGCTCCGTTTTCAGCCTTACACAGAATCAATCCTAGCTCCTGCTAATGGCGGTGCGTTGGACAGATGCTAACACAGACAGACAGCTCTGTCTCCTCTCGGTGAAAGTCACATTAAACCCCCTCAGACTCACTCGTTATTTCAGCCAGCGGCAGCGTTGATCCTCACAAGGCGGCTAATGGTTTCCAGTCCGGTCCACCGTCTGCTCCTCCATTGCAGTGAAGCCGCAGCATGTCTGTGTGTCGGCGGCTCCTTCACATCATGTCTCGATCCTGTCTGGATCTGTGCTGTGATCAGCTGTATGACTGGACGTTACTGTTAATGTCGATGTGTTACTCGCCCTGTGGTCGGGCCATCGATGGGGATGATGATGCCTCAGTGTCCCTGCCTCCACGGTGAAATAGTTTTGGAGAGGAGACTCATTTCCACGCCCTATGGGCGGGGACGCAATGTAAATATGTCAGCTCCATCATTTGTGCACACTCAGACTGACATCTCTGTCCCTGCGGTGCAGCTATGAGCCATCTGTCTCTCTGCACATCTTTGACTTGTTAAGGCGCAGTAGTAGATGATCAATATGTTTAACAGCCTGTATGCAGCTTCCTTGAGACTTGCTAAACACAGATGTGGAAACCCTGCAGTGCATTGACAAAGTGTTGAGACATTGTGTCATTCAAGCCCATCTGATTTATCATGCTCAGTATTTATTCATTCACATGGTCGTTTTGTGACGTGTCCCTGAAAGTTACAGATGTAGAGGACTTAAAAGAAAAGGCACTCAGTAGAGCACAAAGCTCCACCAAGATACAAGAGTCTCCATCGTCTTAATGAAGCTGCACCAAATTCCACACACTCAGAGATATCAGTTCCCTAAATGAGTCCCTTGGAAAGTGGTGAAAATACAAAAAACATCTGATAGCTGGTTAACAAGCTAAATGTTGCTCTATCAATACCTCCACCAACATAGAAAACAAATGACACAGACAGCAAAACAATTGCGATCACAACACAATACGTTTTTATTCAACACAGAAACCATGTGTACAGGAAAAATATCCACAGCTTCGACTGAGCATGTAACACTGGCTCACCTCGAGGGACGGCTGCTGGTGAAACTTGAAGGGGGGGTAAGCAGACAACTGCAATTCAATTCACTGGGGAAACGACGTATGGAAATCAAAGAACAGCTGAAAGTGTTTAGTTCCATGTTACACCTCATGCATGACATCAAAAATAGTATTTCTGACAGTTTCATCAACAAGCACGGACATACCCGGTCTCAAATGTTCGACAGGCACAGACACTGAGCTAAACTGTTGCTATGGAAAGTTAAAGTTTGGATTCAGGCTATGTGGCAAGAAAATACTTTTTTAAATTATTAAGTTATATCAATACATATTGGATGCATTTCATTCCATTTGACATTCTTCGATTTTAACCCCTAAAGAACATTCGTCAAAAGTAAAACTACAGCATTTGAGAAGTACAAGCTCTTTCAGTCCCTTTTAAACTCTGAGACATCACGGCACAGTCTTCTATTTATTTCCTGGCAATTTATCTGTCATACGTACCATCAGAAAATAAAAAGAAGAATACCAAACAAGTGACAACGCTTCAATAATAGGAAGTAAAGTTGAGGGTAATGATGTATAATTTATCATAGATGATTTACTGACATTTACAACTCACTGTATCGCACACACACACGCAAACTGACATCGATATTAACAAAAAGCAAACACAGCTGTTTAAGGCATGTTAAACACACGAGCATACATGAACACATGACCGCAGAGGTTAAGCAACACAAATGTTTCAGGAGTGATACGTTTTTATATTATTGTTTTGTCACTGATGAAACACACCAACACTGTGGACCAAACTTTGCTGTTACACGCTTGGATGGGTCTCTGCAATCTGAACCTGTTTTAATGTTCAACATCCAAACCATACCGAGAGGGTGAGACAAGAAAAAATGAAAACATGTTCACGACTGGAGACTCATCAGCAAACTGACGACTTCTTAAGAGGTAGGAAATGGGCATGGAATGAAGTTCGCACAAGTTTTCCCTCACTGGTCACAATCTGTGACAGCAACATGTAATTTGACCAATCACAAGGCCTGTTGAGGACCACATGCAGGGTCGAGGTACAGCAAAATGTTTTTACATCCTAATGACAAACAATAATCCAGCAGCTCGATAACAGCGGCACACTGCCCTGTGAGCAGCTCAAGACTGACTACTGGCCAATGAGCAAGACTTCAAGATACTATCATACTTCAAAGACTTGAAGTATGATAGTATCTCCTCTGATATTAATCATTAAATTTAGACTCTACAGTAGAAATTACCAAGAAACTAAGAACTGTTGAATCTAGCATGATTTAAATCTGAGCAGTTTGCTGAATTTATGAAACTGAGCATCTGCAGGGTATTACATAATACAAACAAAACTTTACAGTAGGAAAAAAGACACTCCGTTATAGAGAATCTAAGGCCACAAAGAGAAGTTACATGCTGCAAAACGTATTCATTCTAAATCCTGACAGCCAATTTAAATTTTAGAATGACCAAATAGACTTGATTTCCAAATTAACACTAATTACATCCCTACTTGAAAAATGCTTTTTATGATGAACAGTGCTCATTTTGTATGACTGAGGATGCACCAGTACTACTTGATTTAATTAATTCATAACAGAGAGCGGACTATCTAATTATCCAGCGTATAATGAGCCGTATTATCATTACTTCACAATTTAGATGTTAGCACAGGTGTGAAGATAAGACAACAACTCCTCACAATACATAACGAACAAGGTGCAGGGACACTTGACTTGACACCGGGTTGCTTCATCAGAGTTACAGGTTCAGCGGTCACAAACCCATTCAGATAACAACCTACACTCCCACTCTATGACAAGGTTAAACACACCTCGCATACAGTACACACAGCATATACAGCAAACCTGCAATGAGTGGTTTTTATATGAAATTTACTATATACAATCTTTAAACACTGATTATTTAAAATATTCAAATGTTTGTGTCTTCAACATAAAACTGGAAAATAATGACTGAAACAACATCTCATGACCAACAGGTTTCCTTAAAAACAGCATCAGTCAGCTTTAGGATAAGATAAAGAAACAACAAACAAAACAAAAATCCTCCTAATTTCAGTTGTGAAGTCAAATAGAAAAGTATGTGATAAATTACAAACTGCTGCAAGAATACATCAAGTGTCACTGTGGACCACTGTTATGAATGCATCTGAATGGGAATTACAATTAAGTGTTGAGCTGTTGTCAATGATCAACAGTGAGGATGTAAAAAGTGAATTATTATAATCAACAGTATCACAATATTGTAGTATCCAGTCAAAATGAGTTTCAACAAGTCATATGTATGTAACTAACTATATACATCAGTTTAGATGAAATATGTTTGGTCATGATGCCAGCATGAAACATCCATTTACCCAAAAGCAATATCTATAATAATCTCAACATCCTGGTTGAATATTAAATGATGGAATTATCAAACCCCTTGACCATTTGCACATTTTAATAAAAAAAAAGCCCAAAAAGAACAAAACTACACAAACACACGCAGATAATACAGAACTCCCTAACATATGACTTATTAGATTATTTCATTGTTATTAACATATTTGATTAATGGTAGCCAATTTGTCTCATAGTTAAATTTGTCCATAAATCTCATATAACATTTTATGATTACAATGAGTATTTTGTAGAAAAAAAAAAAAAAAGCTTTTCAAAATCAATTTTATGAAAACAAAATGTGTAAAAGGTTGAGGGTCAGTCATTTGATTGTGATTAATGTGATTAGTGTCGAGTCAATCATTCTGAATTTACATGGAATCATATTTACAATCTTAGATTTTTCATCTCATGCATCATTTTTACGTGGTGAATTGAAAACCAGTATCATTAAACCCATAATACACTATGAACTCCATCTTGTTCACCATTAATAGTTTTATAATTATATAATATAAGGAGTTCAGGCAGTAAATTTATGACCATATCTACACTGATCTATCGTAATTCCCAGTGATGAAGGTAACAATAATATACATGACTGAAGTCAATATAGTTGTATTTTTCAAGAACATTTATTTAATAATGAGCTTTATTCAACCCTGGGCTTTCTTCATTGTTTCTTAGGTTCATAATAAATACAATTTTTTATGGATTGATAGGAACTAAGCTAACACAGCTCTTTCCCTGAAAGTGCCAGTGAGATGAACAGAGGGAGAAGGCCAGAAAAAGGGGAAACATGTGAGAGGTATGGTTGTTAGGTCACTACCAGTCTGCATTATCCCAGGCATCCTCAGCGGGCTTTGTGGGACTCTTTGTCTTTGTCTTACCATCGGCATTCTCCCAGTTGTTGTCCCAAGCCTCCCAGCTCTCCTCCGTGCTGTGTTTGTTGTTGGACGCTGCTTCGGAGCCCCAATTGTCCCAACTGTCAGAGCTCTTCTTTGCAGAGTTATCTGCCATGGTCCAGCTGTCACTGCTAGGAGACTTCTTGGCCTTTAAGGAGTTGTTGCTGCCAAAGGTTTCCCAGAAGTCCTTTGAGACAGGCTGGCTAGAACTGCCCTGATATCCCTCAGTGGCATCCATGTTCTGATAGCTTTCTCCAGCAGACCTGAGCACAGTCCAAATGTGAAGAAATGCTTCAATCATTCATGGTTCATAATATTAAAACATGTAATACGAAGAATTTTTGTATGTGGGAGTTTTTATGATGTAAGAAATGTTATCATACCCATCTTCTGGTTTTCCCGAGAAGAGATTCGTCAATTTGGAACCAGCTCCCTGGAACTAAAAAACAAAACAAAAAGAGTCAATATCATTTATATGCAGTTTTCTTAAAAAATAACTTTGTGAGAAAAGAAAGACAAATGCACAGTATTTTTGAAGAGAAAACTATAGTCAGAAGCAAAAACTTAACATAATTGTTAACTAAAATAAACAATCAGTATTAAATATACTAAAAGGATCAGATTGAAACTATAGTGTAGTAACTTAAGATATAGAGTTCATAAAACTGCTTAAAAATTCATATTTTCTAACATTGTACTCACCACAATAATAATGGCAGCAACAAAAAACAAGAGATTACATTACATTAGTATTGTTCATTGTACATTCATCATTTGACAAAACCAGTCTCCTTGGAGGGTTAAAATGTCGAGGGGGACTGCCTCTGCAGTTTTTTGCACATCTGGCCTGAGAGACACTGGTGTCACGTCCAGGCTACCGTTCGTGGCTCAGGAGACTGGTTTTGTTGTGTAACACGGCAGACCTCTGCCCATCCTACCTTATTTGCCAGCCCAGTGATGCTGACTGTCATTTCATCTAGCAATTTGCCATCTTTCACCTGGATTAATGCAAACTATTATTAAAAACTAAAAAAAACAACAGTCTTCATACAAATATGTCAAACAGAACAAGTGATAAACAACATTTTGTTTCTGATTGTGAAAAAAGTGATTACATGTGTTTAGTAAAGAGGATAATCAGCGAGAATTGAATTTAAAAAAAGGTTACTCAGCTCAAGAGAGAAAAATAATGCAGCTACTACCATTTTGCAAGAGAGTAGGAAGACTGTTGCAGAAGCACACTATAGAAAACTTAAATCACCAATGTCAACTGTACATTAGACGACAAAAGCATTTTGTTTAATATCAGTCTCTCTCAGTCACTTGTGTTTCCATTAGTCAAACCTTATACCAATGTAAAAAATCATTTTTTTTAAATTTGTGATCATTAGCTTGTTCAGCTCCACCGGCCTTGTTTGAGCTCATACAGACACATCCAGGAGCTGCTCACTTAACAGCAACAGTTAGAGCAGCAATGTGAAGCATTTATATGGAGAACACTCACCCTGACTTTGGAAATGGTGACATTAGTTGGTTCATGCAGATTGACGAGAGCAAAGCTTATTTTGATGCAGAAGCTCAAACACACTGCATCTGCGAAGCCAGTGAGCAACTGATTGTCAAGTGAGGAGCTCCAGGTTGTTAAGAGAATTAAATAAGAGTATCTTACTGAGGACCAAGACTATGGCATGTTTTGCATCGAGCTTGGCTGAAAAGTATAGGAGATCTTTCACTCAATTATTTTTGCCAGATGGATGAAAAGTTTGGATAAGATCTTTGTATTAAATACAGATTTCCTTGTTATGTGAGTGTGGACAGTTTGGAATGTCGATAATGCTGTGTTGATATCCTGACTACATATGATGCCGCGTGACATGATCTGTTTAAATGTTAACATGTCTCATTTTATGTTACATCCAAACCAACTTTAATTGACATTTCATGTCTAAAACATTGAAATGTGAACAGGAAGACGTAGTTTTTCTGCAAACGATGATTTACTCCAGTGACTGTGATGATGAGTTACTTCACACTGGCTCACACCTGCTCACATATAAAGGGTTCACAGCTGTATTTCTTCAGCAGATGTCATGAGTGACTGAGGGAAGACAAAGGTTTGATCTTTTTTCTGCAGATATGAAATAGCAGCTTTTGTAGTTTAGTGCACACTGACATGAAACAGATGAAACTGGAGAAGACAAGCAGTGTAGAAAATAGCACATTCACATCTGAAGCTGTTTTTTATTATCTAAAGCACTGCAACCCATCACCAAATCAACAACTTCAAACATCAATGTTACCTTTTCTTGTGTAGGTTTGATAATATTCTCATTTACTGTCTGTCCTAACTCTGTGGCCTAGTTGGAAGTCAGAGGGGAGAATTCACTTGAATGAAACACAGTTTAACATTCACAGCAGAGCAGGAAACTGAGACGTTTGTTCTGCAGTTGCGTAAAGTGACCCATCATTCCCATTCACCATGACACTTAACAAGCACTAGAGGATGTAATGGTTCAAAAATAAACTGGCAACAGTGTGAACTACATTGATGAAGAACACTGCATACAGCTCGTTTCCAAAGAATTGTAGCCTTTAAACTTTAACAGCTGCTGTTACAGATATTTAAAAGACAACATCTGTACTTTATACTCTGCCTCCTAATCTCTGCAGAGCAACATGTTGTCATAATGTTATATGGTTACCAAAATCCTACTTCCACGAATGACTTAATTGAATCCATTACACCTCTATAATACAATGTTTGCAGTCAACACAAAGCGGTCATGCATAAACGGATAACCCATTTTCGATGGATGTATGTGAACAACATTTCTATATTAAGGTATAGGGATTAGAGGTAATCACCATCTCATAATATATGTTATCCCAACCAACTGTCTTTCACAGGTTATCCATAAACTCAAAGTACAGGTACCAAGACGGACACGATGCCTCGCATTAGTATATCCAAGCTGAAGCACGTGAAGAGGACATTCAAAATGCTTTTTTTACTGATGAAAAACTGACAAAAATAAAGAACATGGGTAAAATGTGTTTTCAACAAAATAACATGACATGGAAAAAGCAACATGCACCTATATGATCTGCTTTACCGGTTCAGGGGGCGCTTTATAGCCCTTTAACTACTCCAGAGAGGGCATTATAGATATAAAGAGATATTAGTCACACAATTATTAGACCTTCAAAGAATCGTTGTTGACAGATTTAACAAGAAAATTAGCGTTTATGAATGCTAACACTTAAAAAGAGGGGACTACTTAATATTATACACAGAAAACCTTTACTATCAGTAAATATCATGGGTTAATGATGACTTAGACTCAGTCTTACCTTTAAAGTTGCTTGGTTTGCCAGTTTACTCGTCTGTTCAATGTGAAAAAAGAAAATTAATTGTTGATTATATATCGTTCTTCTTTTTTTGTCATTCATATGCAGAAATACTGACTCCATTGTTGAATACATAGGATCAGCATTTATTGATTAAATACACTTACATTATCTTTAGCAATAGAAGCAAACTTGCTAGCTCCAACAGTGAAACTGCTCCATCCCTGTTGAAGAAAGATAGAAACTGTCAGCGGGGAAGAAAAATAAAAACAAAAAGAACAACTCACTCAACTCTATTTACCGAATAAATAGAAGACATGGCGTTGTTCAGGAAGTCTTCCTCTTTCCTCTCCGGGGTCACTGTGTTGCCAAAGCCAACATACCGATTCTCTTGGTTGCCGCTGTAACCTCCTCCACTAAAGTATTAAAGAGTATTTTAGAAAACACGTAATTGACAGAAATAAGAGAAGAGTGAATAATAAGAGAAGTTTCAGGAGAGTCTTACCTCTGATAGGAATTAACATCGTCCCTCAACCAGTCTTCAAAAGCTTTGTCACTAGATTTAGCAGAGTTTTGTCCAGGTCCTCCCGGGCTGGACAAAAGAAATATGAAGTCACCGTTTTGATGGCTGTTCTGTGTCTGACATTACGCACAGCTTGAGAATGTTTAAAATTTCCATGCTTTCCATGCTTACCGGTGAGAGGACGAAAGGCTCATCTTGGGTTGAGGAGATGTCCAGTTTCTGGCTGGTGATGTCTCAATGGACCACTCCTTACCCTCAGCTAAAGTTGCAACCTGTCATACACAGTACACACGAAGACTTTGAATTATTCTGGGGAACAACGTGCACAGTACAAGCTACAGGTTAAACCATTGATCAACCAGCTTTTTATAAACAATATATTATGACAGGTTACATTTATTTACAGAGAATACGCAATTACAACTAGGATTTAATATTCAAGTTCCCTCTTTGGTTCAATTCAAAATAATACATTTTCTTTTTGGACCAGAATGGACACAAAAATCATTGTAGCATTTATGTTTACAAAACTGCACATTAATCAATTACGGATTTATGACATTTTGCTAAAACGAGAACTTATGAAGCCCAAAGTAATAGGTCCCCTCCAAAACATCTGTTGTCTTCATTCAGTAAGGAAACTGAACATCCACATCTATCTGAAAGAGCTTTGAGTCTGCACAGCTCACCTTGTCTCTGAAGAGTGCAGCTGCTTTGCTGTTATATTTCTCCTGTAAAGTCCAGTTGGGATCATAATCGTCTTGGAGTTCGAGAAACAAGCGGAATTTCCCATTTCCTCCTTCTTTCATCTTCTCCAGCTCAATATCTTTCCACTTGTCCATGGTAACAGAACGCACAAAACTGAGCAGAAGAGATTAGCATTATTTACTTATCGGGCTGTAATAGGTCAGCAGTGATGAAAGGCAGGTATTCTGACACCTCTAGTCCTTACATCAATGTGAACACACACAACTCATCCACCACTACTGTTGGTGCACCTTGTAAGAATGCGTTTGAGGAACATATTGCAAACTGGTATTGGATGGGTTTATCTAAAAGCTCAATGGATTCTGGTTTTTTTAGTGTATAGTTTAATGAATAAAACTGACTTGCAAAGACCAGAGTTATAATGTTAAATTGGTAATTTGAGCTTATCAGATTCCAAATCTCACATGTTAACACTATTTCAACGATCTTACCTGAGATGCACTCCCAGGCCTCTGTGCTTTCCAGAGCATTCGAGACAAATCCAGATGCCATAGGTCACACTAACCCACTGAGGGTTGAAAGCCCCGCATTCAAAACACAACTGAGGAGAAAACAATTGATTGGTTTACAATTTGACAATGCAACAAAACATCAATTAAAGTCTCACATTTCCCCTCTGTACATACAGTAAGTAAAGATGAATGAATTTAAAATTCCATCTTAAATTACGCTCATCATTAATTTAACCCAGGCGGAACACAGGGATGTTTAAGGGATGTGCACAGGTGCAACATCACAGGCCTCTCAAACACCTATGTATTACAGAATGTGAATTTTAAGAGTGGCAGGTGACACAAAATCCATCCGAGGACTTACATTATTCTCATCCTGGGTTCTCACTTCCTTCAGAACTCTTCTGGTCCTTGGACTTGCCATTTTGACCTAAAGCTGAACAGCAGAGAGAGAAGCTGCTTTAATGGTGTCATCTAAAACAACATGGACCTGCTTCACAGAGAATAACCTGGTTTATGATGAACTGTGTTTTGTCTGGAAAGCAGATCAAAGCTGTGGGCTACGACCAGTGTAAAGGACAAAAAGCTGCAGCGAAGCTTTCCGAAAACGTATCATGAGAACACATGTTACAGTTGATATACTGAAGAAGACATTAAAATCTTGCTCGGTAATAATAAATCTAGCTTTATGTTAGATCAGAGATAATGTTTGCTGATTGGTGTGGGTGATCTGAGGGATAAGCCAAATGAGAATTCAATTTAACAACTGTTTACATCAATGATTAATCTGTAAATGTTATTTACCATTTATACCATTAGCCATCTGTTACTGGGTTCAAACCAGTAGGTAAATATTATTTAAAGGTTGTCATTTTTAAGTTGAGTAGGATTTCTAACCTATCATTATCTTATGCAGTCAGGAGAACCCCAAGCTTTTCCCTCCGTGTAAACAGCTGTAATTGTATGAATACTGGATAAGCAGCTATGAGGCCAGGATAACCTCTGAGTCTAAAACAAATGAAATCACTGAAATGTCACAGAACTGCAGTCGTGTCAAATCTCACAGACCCGTCACAAACACAGACAGACTGTCGTACACATCCTGTGCTGTCTGACACGACACGTCCACGACAGTACGGAGACTTGATGATGTGTCGCCTCAGACGATGATAACGTGGATTTCAGATGAGCCATCACGACTAAATGTGACTCGAAATGGCAGCGAAGTGGCGATGCTAACGTTAGCAGCAGAGCAAGCTAACGGCTCCGTTACCTGTGAGTGATGAAGGAGCAGAAGATGCGTTCACTGACTCTGCGGCTCCGCTGGCTTAATCTGCGAGGAGGGGCTTCTTCTGTCGCGGAGACACGGTGGATGTCGTACAGCCACAGAAGAGTGTTTCAACACGGTCAGCTTGCGTTAAACGCCGGTAGCCATGTTCCTGTTTGCCTACGTTGGCAGTGCAGAGCACTATGGGAGCCCGTCCTCCTCTTCCTCCTCCTCTTCCTCCTCCTGCCCGTGGCCTCTTTCCTGTTTCCTTCCCCTCTGCTGCCTCCACTGTCTCGGAGTGTGAACAGGCATGTGAGTTAAAGGGATGGTTCACCTAAAAAATGAAAATTCGCTCATTATCTACTCCAGGGCTTTTCAGAGGGTGGGGCGCGCCTCCCCTAGGGGGCGCCAGAGTTCTTCAGGGGGAGGGCCTGATTGTGGTGATGTGAGGTGTTAAAAAAGAGCAGAGATGGGGGGGGGTCGACGTGACACAGCATAATTCACACCATGTTTTTGCATCAATGACATCATTTGGAGCTTGCACAGTGGCGATCAGGGAAAGGAGTCTCCGTGTCAAGGTCCCGCTGATAAACTCAATTAGCTATCAATCATGATGCTTCACCCTGTTTTCATAGCATCATATAACTAATTAAAACCAAACCTATATGAAATTCAAGCACTTACATCAGTTTGATTACAACTATGTGAAATGGCAAAAAACATCTTTGACTTTTTAGTGTTGCCCATGTCCCACCCACTAACATGATGAAGGCAGGGTTTATTCTGTGGAGGGCAGTAGTTTCCCTCTATCATTCTGCCTTACTTTAAATGATGATAGACAAAAACCATGTGAGTGTTTTCCAGAACTTTTTAGAAATTATTAAATACAAAACACCTATGTAATAATTGTCTATGGTATCACAAATTAGATTTCATATGTCAAAAGTAAAACATGAGAAAAGTCAAAGTAATTGGGAATGAAACGGAAGTGGCACCGCATTTACTACCACAATGTTAGTAAAGTTAATTAATTTATTAATATTTACCTTTACCTCATCGCCTTAAAATCTGCTTTCAGTAATGTAACTTTCTGACTCATTTTGAGGAATCTAAGGGAAGTTGTCAGCCTGCACTCCTGGTGCTGCAGTGTTAAATAACCATGTAGGTGTCAGCATTAGGCTCTTTAACCAATGTCATTAGCTGTTCTTATCTGATAAAACAGAAGCATAAAAGGAGTGTTGATGCTGCTGCGGGAGCTACTCTCTGGACTGTGAGTTGTGCATTATCATGAATTCGTCTACAAGTTTGAGAGTGCGCTTGCCAGTGCTCGTGCTGGTGCTGGAGGTTGTCATCATGGTTCTGTATTTTTTCTTTGTCACTTATGATGACAATGCCAATGCTAAGCTGCAGAACAATGAGACCAACCCAATGGAGAACTCCCTGTATCGCGACTATCCCTACTTTGCCGACGTGCAGGTGATGATCTTCATAGGTTTTGGTTGCCTGCTCGCCTTTTTCCGATTCTACGGCTTCAGTGGAATGGTCTTCAACTTTCTTACAGCTACATTTTCCATCCAGTGGGCCATCCTGATTCAAGGTTTCTTCCAGTTTTATTACAATGGTCAAATTCACCTGGGGGTGATCAACCTGCTAAATGCAGAGTTTGCCTGTGCTGTGGTGCTCATCTCATTTGGAGCTGTACTCGGAAAGACCAGTCCTGTCCAGCTCCTGGTTATGGCATTGCTGGAGATCCCTGTCTTTGCTGTGACAGAGTGGGCTGTATTGAAATACATTAGAATCAATGATGCAGGAGGCTCTATTCTTATTCACTTGTTTGCCTGCTACTTTGGTCTTGGAGTGACATTTGTTCTGTTCCGCCCGAGCCTGAATAATGGACATCCTAAAGAGACAACCTGTTATCAATCTGATATCCTATCTGTCATGGGAACCCTGTTCCTTTGGGTGTTCTGGCCATCATTCAACTCTGCTCTGACCTTTAAGGGTGATGATCAACACAGAGCAATTCTCCACACTTTTATAGGCCTAAGCTCATCCACGATGACAGCTTTCGCCCTGTCTGCAGTGTTTAACAAGAGAGGAAAGCTCACAATGGCTGACATTCAGAATGTGACTTTGGCAGGTGGTGTGACTGTTGGTGCTTCTGTAGACATGATGATTTCTCCTGCTGCTGCATACACCCTGGGCATCATCGGCTGTACTGCCTGTTTTCTTGGCTACAAATACCTGACTCCCTTTTTAGCCCAACGTCTGAGGATCCAAGACCAGTGTGGAATTCACAATCTCCATGGGCTCACTGGCCTGATATCATCCACAGCAGGAATCTGTGCTATCCTCTTAGCCACCGAGGAAACATACGGGCCCAGCATGTATCAGATCTTCTCCCATCGTGCTCCGCCCGCAGGAGATCAAAAGCTGCTGGAGCTGCAGATGCAGATTCCCGGACTGAAGCCGGGTTTGGGCCGCACTGCACAGGAACAAGCACTCTACCAGGTTGCAGCTATTTTCTCTACAATTGCAGCATCTGCAGTTGGTGGGCTGCTCACCGGCTTGGTTCTGAAGTTGCCCTGCTTGGCATCCCCAGCTGACGAGGACTGTTTCGATGATGAGCTTTTCTTTGACATGCCGTCAGACTTTGAGAGCGTAGTCTTCAAGAGCCCAGTAATCTGTGATGAAAAAGGACTGCCTATGAATGCAATGAACCGCAAAATCAATTAGTAGATAGTATTCATGGCTGCTAGTAGTAGCAGTCAGTGTTTTTGTATGAGTCATTTCATGTTTTAATTATTGTCACTAAACTATTTTAAAGATTTTCATTGCAAACATGTACGCTGTATCTGTTGTGCAGATGACAATAAACCTTTGAACTTTGTACTTTGAATGGATATTTTGAACATTTGTTTTGAAGTGTATAAAATGTTTAAAATATATATGGATTATGAGCTGGATGTTTCTGAAACATAAATCATTTCCAAAAAACTGTTTGCATTTTTGTATGTACAATGGAAATTGACTGGTATTCGTAGAAAAAATACATTATGTAATATGTGGTGTGTTATTAATTTCATTTGAAATAAATGATTTATTAAAAAAAAAAACTGTTTTGTCATTTCCATTGTAAATAACATTTATCCAGTGGATACTGTATGCATCAGCCTCATTAATTGGACGTCATATATAGAATAAAATAATAAATATAATAAAAAGCTTTAGTGGTTAAGTATTTAACATTATAATTTATATTTTAGTTTTCCAGTGTCTCATATATATTTAATTAGGGACTCGACCAAAGCTACACGAATGAAGCAGAAGAAAAGCTAAATAGAGAGATTAAGGATTACTGCAACACTTTCTGTGGGCAGTAAGTGTTCTGTTAAACTCATATAGGTTGTCAGCAACTTTAGATAGCACACTTGTGATAAGGTAAATGGTTGTATTTATATAGTGCTTTTCTAGTCTTGAAGACCACTCAAAGCGCTTTACACTACAGTTTTCCATTCACCGATTCATACAGTGCTTCTATAGCTAGCACTTTTTTTGATGTTGTATTGGGCAGTTTTGGGGTTTAGTATCTTGCCCAAGGACACTTTGGCATGCAGATGGGAAGACTGGGGATTGAACTTCCGACCTTCTGGTTGGAGGACGACCACTCAACCCCCTCAGCCACAGCCACCCCATAACATAACATAACAGCATTGCATTTGTTCCGAGATCATCTGCTTTTCGATAAGGTTCTAAACAATGACCACTGATTGATGGATTACATAATTTACGATGTCCCCATTGATATTATAAAACTGATGACCATGATAACCTCACTTTGCACCAGGATCTAACTAATTCCTCTTCTTTGTATAGACTTCTTTCTTGTTCCACAATTTATTGTTATTTATTTTTATGCATCTTTGAAACTACCACTATCTTTGAATACATTAATAGGTGTCTTTAGTAAAGCTACTCCACTTACAATAATTCATATATTCTCAGTGTTATTTTCTGTTATATTCACAGTGTTATCATATGTTATATCATGTTATATTGACATGTCATATCTCCACGTGATTATTATTTCACTTGCCTCAGCATGCATGAGTCCACTGAATGGATTTATGACCACTTTTACATAATAATCACCAAAGTTGCCAGAGTGCTCCATTTATCTGAAGGTTATTGACGAAAGTCGATGGAGCCCAATTAGCTCATAAATAGTTACAACCTAATATCCCTTTGGGGATGAATAAAGTAATGTATCTA